>NW_026006543.1:45345-111647 GCF_001458135.2 Marmota marmota marmota
ACTCAGTTAGTTCTCAGTGCACTCTCTATGCTTTATCCTGTTGAAGTAGCCCTAACAAGAGGCAAGGAAAAAACACTTTCATTTGAAAGTGTTGGCCAAGATTCCACAGAACTTCACATTTACTGAAAACTCAGCAAATATTTTTTCACACGAACTTGTTGATACTTGGCCAGAATGATGAGTATTCTAATTGCACATGGTCCCTTTATTTTCATTCTTCTAGGTTGAAGCATTCATTACCAGGAACACTTTGAATCTTTAGATTTTTCTTCATTTTCCACTCTAGGGATAGATGCAGTTTGAACTTGAAATCAAACATGGTTTGTTCTCACTGCTTGAAACTGGACACACTCAATTAGTTCTCAATGCACTCTCTATGCTTTGTTCCCTGTTGAAGTAGCCATAAGCAGAGGCATGGAAAAAACACTTTAATTTGAAAGAGTTTGCCAAGATTCCACAGAACTCCAACTTTAATGAAATCTCAGGAAATATTATTTCTCTCAATAGTGTTAATATGTGGCAGGAATGATTGGAACTCCATTCTTTCATGGCCCCCCAAATTGCATTATTCTAGGTTGAAGCGTTCATTTGCAGGAAGACTTGGAATTTTAGGTTTCTTTCTGTTTTCCCCTAAAGGGATAGAGGTAGTTGGAATTCGAAATCAAAATAGGTTTTGGCTAGCTGATTGAAAGTTGACACACTCCATTCGTTCTCATTGTGCTCTCTATGCTTTGTTCCCTGTTGAAGTAGCCCTAAGTAGAGGCAAGAAAAGAACTCTTTAATTTGGAAGCTTTTGCCAAGCTTCCACAGAACTCCAAGTTTACTGAAATCTCAGAAAATAGTTTTTCACCTGATCTTGTTGATACTTAGCAGGAATGATCAGTACTCCATTCACACTTGGCCCTCCAAATTTTGTTTTTCTAGGTGGAAGTGTTCGTTTTTAGAAACACTGAATTTGTAGGTTTCAGTTCATTTTTCCCTAAGGGATAGATGCATTTGGAACTCAAATTCAAACACAGTTTTTGCTAGCTGCTTGAAATTTCACACTCAATTAGTTCTCAGTGTGCTCTCTATGCATTTTTCCCTGTTGAAGTAGCCCTAACCAGAGGCAAGGAAAAAAAAACTTAGATTTGAATGCGTTGGCCAAGCTTCCACAGAAATTCAAGTTTAATGAAATCTCAGGAAATATTTTTTTTACCCAATCTTGTTGATACTTGGCAGGAATGATGGGTACTCCAATCACACTTGGCCCCCCAATTTTCATTCTTCTAGGTTGAAGCATTCATTTGCAGGAACACTTTGAATTTTTAGGTTTCACTTTTTTTTTTTCCACTATAGAGATAGATGCACTTGGAACACAAAATCAAACATGGTTTGTGCTAGCTGCTAGAAAATTGACACACTCAATTTGTTATTATTGCACCCTCAAAGCTTTGTTCCATGTTGATATAGCCCTAAGCAGCCGGAAGGAAAAAACTCTTTCATTTGAAAGCATTCGCCAAATCCAGAGAACTTCGAGTTTACTGAAAATTCATCAAATATTTTTTCACTGATCTTGTTGACACATGGCAGGAATTATGGGTACTACGATGAAACTTGGCATGCCAGTTTTCATTCTTCTAGGTTGAAGCATTCAATTTCAGGAGCAATTTGAATTATTAGGTTTCACTTTATTTTCCTCAATAGGGAAAGATGCACTTGGAAATAGAAATCAAACATGGATTGTGCAAGCAACTTGAAATTTGACACACTCAATTAGTTCTCAGTGCACTCTCTATGCTTTGTTGCCTGTTGAAATATCCCTAAGCAGAACAAAGAAAAAAAATTTCATTTGATAGCATTTGCCATGCTTCCTCAGAACTCTGAATTTACTGAATACTCAGCAAATATTTTTTCACCCGAACTTGTTGATACTTGGTAGTAATAATGGGTACTCCACTCGCACTTGGCCCCCTAATTTTCATTCTTCCAGTTTGAAGCATTCATTTGCAGGAACAAACTTTGAATTTTGAGGTTTCACTTCATTTTCCTTGACAGTGATAGAGGCAGTTGGAACTCGAAATCAAACACGATTTGTTCTAGCTACTTAAAACTGGAAACACTCAATTATTTCTCAGTGTACTCTATATGTTTCTTCCCTGTTGATGTAGCCCTAAGCAGAGGCAAAAAAATTACTTTGATTTGAAAGAGTTTGCCAAGCTTCCACATGGCTCCAAGTTTACAGAAATCTCAGGGAGTATTATTTTTCACCTGATCTTGTTAATAAGGGCAGGAATGAGTGGAACTCCATTCGACCTTGGCCCCCCTAATTACCTTCTTCTAGGTTGAAGCATTAATTTTTAGGAAGACTTGAATATATAGGTTTCACTTTGTTTTCCCCTAAAGGGATAGAGGCAGTTGGAACTCAAAATCAAACATTATTTGCGCTAGCTAATTGAAACTTGACACACAAAATTCATCCTCAGTGCACTCTCTATGCTTTGTTCCCTTTTGAGGTAACCCTAGGCAGAGGCAAGAAAAAAACTCTATAACTTGAAAGCTTTTGCATTCTTCAACAGAACTCAGAGTTTACTGTAATCTCAGCAAATTTTTTTTACCCTATCTTGTTGATACTAGGCAGGAATGATGGGTACTCCATTCGTCCTTGGCCCCCCAAATTGCATTCTTCTATGTTGAAGCATTCGTTAGCAGGAAACTTTGAATTTTTACATTTCACTCCATTTTCCCACATAGGGATAGAGGCAGTTGATAACTCAAAATCAAACATGGTTTGTGCAAGATTCTTGAAACTTGATACACTCAATTAGTTCTCAGAGAACATCTATGCTTCATTCCCTGTTGAAGTACCCCTAAGCATAGTCAAGGAATAAATACATTCATTTGAAAGTGTTTCCCAAGTTTTCACAGAAATCCGAGTTTACTGAAATCTCAGCAAATATTTTTTCCCTGATCTTGTTGAATCATGGCAGGAATGAATGGAACTCAAGTCGCAATTTGTCCCCCAATTTTCATTCTTCTAGTTTGAAGCATTCATTTGCATGACCACTTTAAATTTTTAGGTTTCACTTCATATTCCACTATAGGAATAGATGCAGTTGGAACTCAAAGTCAAATACAGTTTGTGCTAGCTGCTTGAAACTTGACACACTCAATTAGTTTTCAGTGAGTAAATATCTATCTATCTATCTATATATATATATATATATATATATATATATATATTCTATATTCGGATCTTGTTGATATGTGGCAGGAATGATCAGCACTCCATTCATCTGTGGCCCCCCAAATTACATTCTTGTTGGTTGAAACATTATTTTGCAGGAAGACTTTTAATTTTTAGGTTTCACCCAGTATTCTCCTATAGGGATAGAGGCAATTGGAACTTGAAATCAAACACAGTTTGGGCTAGCTGCTTGATACTTGACACACTCCATTATTTCTCAGTGCACTCTCTATGTTTTGTTCCCTGTGAAGTATCCCTAAGAAGAGGCAAGGACATAACACCTTAATTTGAAAGTGTTTGCCAAGCTTCCACAGAACTCCAAATTTTACTGAAATCTCAGCAAACATTTTTTCACCTGCTCTTGTTGATACTATGAAGATATAATCGGTACTCCAGTCACACTTGGCACCCCACATTTCGTTTTTCTCTGTTGAAGCATTCGTTTGCAGGAATACTTTGAATTTTTAGTAGCCCTAAGCATAGGCTAGGAAAAAATACTTTCATGTGAAAGTGTTTTCCAGTCATTCACAGAACTATGAGTTTACTGAAATCTCAGTAACTATTTTTTCTCCAATCTTGTTGATTCTTGGCAGGAATGATTGGCACATGAGTGACACTAGGTGCCCCAATTTTTATTCTTCTAGGTTTAAGAATTCATTTGAAGGAACACATTGAAATTTAAGGTTTCACCTCATTTTCCACTATAGGGATACATGCTTTTGAAACTCAAAATCAAACACATTTTGTTCTAGCTGCTTGAAATTTGACACACTCAATTAGTTCTCAGTGCACTCTCTATGCTTTGTTCCCTGTTGAAGTAGCCCTAACCAGAGGCAAGGAAAAACACTTTCATTTGAAAGCATTTGCCAATGTTCCCCAGAACTCTGAGATTACTGAAATCTCAGCAAATATTTCTTTCCCTGGATCTTGTTGATACATAGCAGGAATGATCAGTACTCCATTCATCCTTGTCTCCCCAAATTACATTCTTTTAGTTAGAAGCATTCATTTGCAGCAAAATTTTCAATCTTTAGATTTCACAACGATTTCTCCTAAAGGGATAGAGGCAGTTGGAACTCAAAATCAAACCAGGTTTGGGCTAGCTGATTAAACCTTGACACAATCAATTAGTCTTCAGTGCACCCTTTATGCTTTATTCACTGTTGAAGTAGTCCTAAGCAGAGGCTAGGAAAAAAAAAAATGTTCGTTTGAAAGTGTTTGCCAAGCTTTCACAGATCTACGAGTTTACTAAAATTTCAGCAAATATTTTTTCACCCAATCTGTTGATACTTGGCAGAAATGATCAGTACTCCACTACCACTTGGCCTCGCAAATTTCATTCTTCAAGGTTTAAGGATTCGTTTGCAGGAACACTTTGAATTTTTAGGTTTTACTTGGTTTTCCACTACAGGGATAGATGCAGTTGGGACTTGAAATAAAACACAGTTTTTGCTAGGTGCTTGAAACTGGACACACTCAATTAGTTCTCAGTGCACTCTCTATGCTTTTTTCCCTGTTGAATTACCCTAAGCATAGGCAAGGAAAAAGCACTTTCATTTGAAAGCATTTCCCAAGCTTTCACAGAACTCCAAGTTTACTAAAATCTCAGCAAATATTTTTTTTTCCACAGACCTTGTTGATACGTGGAAGGAATGATTGGTACTCCATTCATCCTTGGCCCCCCAAATTATGTTCTTATAGGATGAAGCATTCGTTTGTAGGAAGACTTTGAATTTTTAGGTTTCTCTCCATTTTCCCCTAAGGGATGGAGGCAGTTGGACCTCAAAATCAAATATGTTATGGGCTAGCTGATTCAAAATTGACACACTCAATTCATTCTCACTCCACTCTCTATGCTTTGTTCCCATTTGAAGTAGCCCTAAGCAGAGGCAAGGAAAAAACACTTTAATTGAAAGCATTTGCCAAGGTTCCATAGAACTCTGATATTACTGAAATCTCAGCAAATATTTTTTCCCCACATCTTGTTGATATGTGACAGGAACGTTTGGTACTCCATTCATCCTTGACCCCCAAAATTATGTTCTTCTAGGTTGAAGCATTTATTTGCAGGAAGTCTTTGTAATTTTAGGTTTCATCTCGTTTTCCCCTAAACAGATAGAGGCAGTTGGAACTCAAAGTCAAAGAAAGTTTGGGATAGCTGATTAAAACATGACCCAGTCAATTAGTCTTCAGTGCACCATCTATGCTTTATTTCCTTTTGAAGTATTCCTAAGAAGAGGGAAGGAAAAAAAATTCTTTCATTTGAAAGTGTTTGCCATGTTTCCACAGAACTCTGAGTTTACTGAAATCTCAGCAAGTATTTTGTCACCTACTCTTGTTAATGCTTGGGAAGAATGATCGGTACTCTAGTCTCACTTGGCACCTCAAATTTTGTTCTTCTAGGTTGAAGCATTCGTTTGCAGGAACACTTTAAATTTTTAGGTTTCACTTTGTTTTCCCCAATAGGGTTAGTGGCAGTTGGAACTCGAAATCAAACATGGTGTGTGCTAGCTACTTGAAACTGGACACACTCAATTAGTTCTCAGTGCACTTTCTATGCTCTTTTCCCTGTTGAAATAGCCCTAAGCATAACAAGGAAAGAGTTTCATTTGAAAGAGTTTGCCAACTTCCACAAACTCCGAGTTTACTGAAAACTGAGCAGTATTTTTTCACCTGAACATATTGATATTTAGCAGGAATAATGGGTACTCCAATCTCACTTGGCTCCCCAATTTTCATTCTTCTAGTTTGAAGCACACATTTGTGGAAACACTTTGAATTTTTAGGTTTCACTTCATTTTCCACTATAGGGATACATGCAAATGAAACTCTTTCCTAGCACAAACCGTGTTTGCTTTCGAGTGCTAGGTTCTTGAAATTGGACACACTCAATTAGTTCTCAGTGTGCTCTCTATGATTTTTTTCCCTGTTGAAGTAGCCCTAAGAAGAGGAAAGGAAAAAAAAACTTTCATTTGAAAATAAATATTTACTGAAATATCTAACCAAATTATTTAGTCAGATGTCTTTGATACTGCACAGGATTCAACTCTTTTCTGGCATCACTATGCTCCACACTTTTGGGTCTATTAATATCAATGGTTTTCTCAACAGTTTAGGCATAGTGTTAGGGTTAGTGCTAGTGTTAAGGCTAGGGATAGAGCCAGTTTTAGGTTAGAGTGACTTCTGTGCCAATTTCTTTGATACTGGGCAGGATTCAACTTTTACATGGCCTAACGATACCCATCAAGTTTGGGACTTTTAGGTGCAATTGTTTGCTGTCAGGAACAGTTTGAATTTTCAGGTATAACTGCATGTTCACCTATAAGGGTGAATGAAAATCCACGTGGAAATGAAACAGGGTTTGTGTTAGCTGCTTGAAATTTCATGCACTCAATAAGTTCTTTGCGAGCACTGTCTCTCTTTTTTTACAAGAGGCCTAAAGGTGAAACACACAAAAACAAGTTTATCCAATAGCACCCTATAAGAAAACAGGAAAATACCCAGTTAATGATATTCCTCCCCCAATTTATGGTCAGATTTCCTTCATATGGCACAGGAATTCATCTGGTTCCCAGCTCACTTATCTCCCCACATTTGTGACTCCAATTATCAATGCTTCTCTAAACAGTTTACAGTTAGTATCAGGGTTTGTGTTAGTTTTAGGGCTAGGTCTACAATTTTGTGTAATGTTAGAGTTATTTTTTCTAGTTTATTTGATACTGGGAAGAATTCATATTTGCCTATCCTAACCATGCTTGCCAAGTTTGGGACAACTAGGTGCAAGTGTTCACTTTCAGGACCCATTTGTATTTGCAGGTTTCACTGCATTCTTACTTATAATGATGATGGAAATCAAGCTGGACGTCGAACAGTGTTTGTGATTGTTGCTTGAAACTTCACACACTGAATCATGTCTCAGAATGCATTCTCTTGTTTCTTTCTTGTTAAAATAGCTTTAAGCTGAAGAATGCAAAAACAGCTTAATCTGGGTTAATTTCTTTGATACTGGGCAGGATTCAGCTTTCGCCTAGCCTTACTATGCTCAACAAGTTTGGGACTTCTAGGTTCAACTATTCACTCTCAGGACAGTTTGCATTTTCAGGTATAAGTGCATTATGAACTATATGGGTGAATGGAAATCAGCTGGAAATTGAACAGGGTTGGTTCTTGCTGCTTGAATCGTCACACACTCAGTCATGTCTCAGAATGCATTGTCTGGGTTGTTTCTTGAGGAAGAGACCCAAAGCTGAAGCACAAAATAAGTTAATCCCAGGACACTCTATAAGAAAACAGGGAAATACAAATTTACTGACTTTCCTCCCCCAATTGTTTGGCCAAATTTTTTGCTAAGGCACAAGAATGCATCTGTTTTCGAGCCCACCAGTCTACTGAAACTTGGGACTCCACGGATTAATGGTTCTCTAAAGAGGATATAGTTATTGTCAGGTTTTAGGGCTAATATTAAAGCTTGTGTTGTGGTTAGAATTAGTTTTGGGCCGATTTCTTTCATACTGGGGAGGATTCAACTTTTTCATAACCTCACAATGCTTGACAACTTTGGGCCTTCGAGGTGCAACTGTTCTCTGTAAGGACCACTTTGTATTTTCAGGTTTCACTGCATTTTGACCTATACTAGTGAATGGAAATCGAGGTGGAAATGAAACAGTGTATGTGCTTGCTGCTTGAATCTTCACACACTCAATCATGTCACAGAATGCACACACTTATTTTTTGTTGTGGAAGTAGCCCTATCATGAAGGATCCAAAAAGAACTTAGTCAAAGAACACTGTATGAAAAAAACAAGAAAATACCTATTTATTGAAAAACTTAACCAAAGTATTTAGTCAGATGTCTTCAGTACTGCACATGATTCATCTGTTTGCTGACCCCACTCTGCTCCAAACTTTTGGGACTTTTAGAATCAATGGTATTCTACTGAATTTAGGGATAGTGTTAGGGTTAGTTTTTGGGTTAGTCCTAGGGTTAAAGATAGTATTAGGGTTAGAGAATTTTACCACTCAATATGTTCTCCATGACCATTGTCTATTTCTCGTAGATGTGGCACAAAGATGAAACACACAAAAACAATTTTATCAATGAGTCTTCAATAAGAAAACAGGAAAATATCCAGTTCCTGAAATTCCTCCATCAACTGTTCTGTCAAATTTCTTTGATAAGTTGCTGGAATTCACCTCATTGGTAGTCTATATGTTCCCCAAAATTGAGCCTCCAAGGATCAATGATTCTCTAATTCTGTTAGGGTTAGTGTCATGGTGTGTGTTAGTTTTAGGGCTAAGATGAAAAGATTGTGTTTTTGTAAGAGTTAGTTTGTGTCTAGTTTCTTTTATACTGGGCTAGATTCATCTTTTACATATCCTAACTATGCTCCCAAAGTTGAGGCCATCTAGGTGCAAGTGTTCACCTCCAGGAACTATATTTATTTTCAGGTATCACTGCATTTTTACCTCTATGGGTGATGGAAATAAAGCTGGAAATAGAACAGGGTTTGTGTTTTCTGCTTGAAACTTCACACATCAATCAGGTCTCAAAATGCATTGTCTTGTTTCTTTCTTGTTGAAGTAGCCCTAAGGTGAACTATGCAAAAACAACTTAATACAAAAACACTCTATGAAAAAATAGGAAAATACTGATTTACTGAAATACCTATTCAAATTATTTAGTCAAATTTCTTTGATCCTACACATGATTCATGTGTTTGCTGGCCTCCATGTGCTCCACACATTCAGAACTACAAGAATCAATGGTTGTTAAAAGAGTTTAGGGATAGGCTTAGGGTTAGGATTAGGGTTAGTGCTAGGGTTACATCTATTGTTAGGGATAGAGTTACTTTGGGCCAATTTCTTTGAAACTGGGCAGCATTCAATTGTACCTAGCCTAAATATACTCACCAAGTTTGGGCCTTCTAGGTGGAACTGTCCCTGTTTCAGTTAGTATTTTCAGGTTTCACTGCAATTTGACAGATAGGGGTGAATGTAAATCCAGCTGGATATCACGGTGTGTGCTCCTTCTTGAAACATCACTCACTCTATCATTTCTCTATGAATATTGTCAGTTTTTTTTTTTAACAAGAAGCCCAAACCTGAGCACTCAAAAACATGTTTATCCAAGAGCACTGTATAAGAATACAGAAAAGTACCAGGTTACTGAAATTCCTCCCCCAATTGTTTGGTCAGATTTCTTTGATATGGCACAAAAATTCATCTGTTTGCTAGCCCATTAGGTTCACCAAGTTTGGGACTCCAAGTATCAATTGTTCTCTAAATATGTTAGGGTTAGTGACAGGGTTTGTGTTAGTTTCTGGGCTGAGTTTACAAGCTTATCTTGAGTTAATTTTGGGCCAATTTCTTTGATACTGGGAAGAATTCAACTTTTACCTAGCCTAATTATGCTCGTCAAGTTTGGTCCCTCTTGGTGCAACAGATCCCTGTCAGAAACAGTTTGCAATTTCCGGTATCACTGCATTATTACCTATATGGGTGAATGGAAATCGAGGTGGAAACCAAAAAGAGTTTGTGCTTGATGCTTGAAACTTGACACATTCAATGAGGTCTCAGAATGCATTTTCTTTTTTTTATACAAGCTAAATATGTTTTTACTGTTGTTAATTTCACTTTGTATTTTAATTATAATTTAAAAAAATGTGACCACTACACTCAGAGCAACCAAGAGACCTCTACTGTGACAGTGTCTGATTAACACAAAAGGAAAGAAAGAAAGAAAAAAAAGTGAGAGGGAGAATGAGAGACAGGGAAAGTGAGAGAAAAAGGAGAGAACAAGAGAAGAGGACCTAACAAGAGAGAGGTTTTATAGCCAAAATCTAATGGGGTATCTGGGTCTGCAAGCTGCCTTATTGGTGTACAGTGATTGGATCACAGTAGATGCTAAGGTGTCATCTTCTGCCTTCATGCAGATCTTCAGCATTACATAAATTAATAAATAAAATAATGATATTGTGTTATGTAAAAATTAACTGTAAAGTTATAAACATTAAAGTTAAAGCCCAGCTTTCTTACTTTAAAACTGGTACAAACTGACTTCCTAAATGTTTAAGGCCAAATTTAAATATTAAGGTTAAAATAAAGGGGACAAAGAAACAAATATTTGGCTCTTGCCCTCTAAGTCAGCCTAAACCCAAGTCAGGGGGAAAGCTTTGCAACTCTGGGCCACATAACCTCCCAATAAGGGAGATTAATGAAACCACTGGAGAACAAAAAGCCAATGAGTTTTCATGGTACAAAATAGGAGGGTCATTGAAAAGGGGAGACATGCCTGAAGCTTTCAAGGGAAGCCATATGGTCAGCAAGACCTTGACTCATCCTAATGCAGATGACACTAACAGAGCTAAAATGCTACACACAGGTTCCCCAAAAATGTCCTCCAAGGGAAACTCAGCAGACTGTTACCAATAAATAGAAACAAGGTCAGTTTGACCAGCTTGATCTTAAACACCTAGCAAAAACAGTTAAAAACCAAAGTACATCCATTCCTGGGCATTTAAAAAGAAACAACAGTTATCTTAATGTAACTTAAAATGTACACTAGTGTTAGCATCCCCCAAAATAGGTAAGACTGAAGGCAACAAAAAAAAATTCTTAGGCAAAAATGCCTGATAACTATCAATAAAAAACTGCCAGAAGTTTTTAGTCAGTTCAAGGCCTACAGATCTTCCTAACTTCCTACACAAGTGGATGTAATCAATGTTGATTAATATAATTATCTAGCCTTAAGTTAAAAAAGGATCTTTACTGAACACAGTGGTCATACCAAAAAAGTATTTTTACAAAAATCAGATGACATTAACTAATTTAATAAAATGTTGTGTCTACATTTCTGATAATTCTGACAATGTTAAAGATTTATGTTCCCTAAAAAAGTGCCATATTAGGCTTTGTTAGGCCTTGTTATGGGGACAATTTCTCAGGTCTTCCACCTCCTGGTAAACAATTACTAATTTCTGTTATTTTCATGATATTCATGGACAGGTTCCAGATGCTACAATTGCTATTTTGTATTAATCTTATTTCAGCACTTGTGTCTTTTTGTTTCTCTCATAGAAGTGCACACCCCAGGTGAATTTACATCTTGTTCTTCCTAAACCAGATTTTTTCCATGGACTCCTTGACCCACTCAGTTTCTAAAAAGGGGATCAAATCTGCTTGCCCACTGCACATCGTCCCCCCCCTTTCAGCTGGAAGTAGCAAAAATGGTCATCGCCCTTTTCCCTTATGGCAGTTGAAGGTCCCTAATATTAGAGGAAAGAATACGGTCAATATAGATATTTGCCAATATGTCTAGCTCAGAAAAATGTACTTGGAAAACTACTCCCAAGGTCACCCTTGGTGATCTCCCAGAAAGATACACTTGCTTCCACAAGTGTACTTATAAGTGGAACAACACCCTGTTCACCAAAAATTGTGCTTTGAACTCCTTGACTAAATCTCCAAACTGTCAATAAATGTGAACTATGTAATCTACTATTTTGATGGAGTAAAAGGAAAAGAACACTTGGAATTATTAAAAGGCCAGGGCCCACTGATTTATCAACTTGGACTGGCTACCCCCATTTTAGTTCCCCTCCTGGCTGATATCTACTGCTTTGGGACTACAGCTCTTATCACAGGCTCTGAAAATTTCAAGTCCCTTAGCCATCAAATAGATATAAATTTAAACATCAGGTAATTGTTTCTAAAGCCTATTCTCATGGTCCCCTTGGTTGGCTACCATCATTTCAGCCATAGTTAGGCCCCTAGTCCTTCTCCTGATTGGTATTACAGTAGAACCCTGCCTCTTACAAAAGAATGTAGATGAGGTCAGACTTATCATCTTGTGAGCCCAGTATAGTCCCTTAGACACAAAAGGATGGAAAAAAAAAAACTGAAGACTAATCATGTGCAAGATTGACATCAAACCTACTAAAACCTGTGGGGAATGTGATAGTAGGAGCAAATGTGACTCCATTTTGTTTTATGACTTCATCCTGTAAAACAACCATGCCAAGTAGAAGAGTCATGACTGGGGCAAGATGTTCTTTTTCTTTTGCTATAGAAACCTTTAAGAACACGGAACTACCTAATGGGGTATTGTTTCTGTGACTAGGGTAATGGGGCTCTGTTTCTGTAACTGGGGTGACTTGGCTAACTATGACTGGTTAGGCTTCCCTCCGCTTGACTGCACTGTCTCGCTGCTGTAACCTGGCTTGCTTGCATTGGCTAGAACCCCTGAGCATCCCTTTTGCAGTTTTCAGGCTTATAAGGAGTGCCCTTGCAATTGTTCAGGGCTGATCAGGGGAACAGCTTTATGTTCTTGTCAGCCGCCAATGGTGTGCTTCAATAAAGGCTTGATTCGATTATCCGTGAATGGTCTGGAAGTCAGTTTATGAAACCCTGGTACGAAGCTTTAACTATAACAATTCTTGTAGAAGAACCCCAAAGTTGAAACACACAAAAACAAGTTTATCCAAGAGGACTCTATAAGAAAATAGGGAAATACCCAGTTTCTGTAAATCCTACCTTCATTCTTTGGTCAGATTTCTATGATAATGCACAAGATTTCATCTGTTTGCTATCCCACTATGCTCCCTAAGTTTGGGACTCGAAGGATCAATGGCTCTTTAAAAAGAGGTTAGGGGTTGTTTCAGGGATTGTGTTAGTTTTAGGGCTAGGGTGCCAGCTAGTGTTATGGTTAGAGTTAGTTATTGTCTAGTTTCTTTGATACTGGGCAGGATTCATCTTTTTCCTAGCCTAACTATGTTCACCAAGTTTTGGCCATCTAGTTGCAAGTGTTCACTATCAGGAACAGTTCTTATTTTCAGGTTTCACTGAATTTTGACCTATACGGGTGAAGGGAAATCAAGCTAGAAATCAAATACGGTTTGTGATTTCTGCTTGAAACTACACATTCAATCAGATCTCAGATACTTTGTCTTGTTTTTTTTTTTTCTTTTTGAGGTAGCCTAACCTGAAGCATACAAAAACAACTTAATCCGATAGTACTTTCTGAAAAAAACAGGAAAACACACATTTACTGAAATACCTAACCAAATTATTTAGTCTGAAATCTTTGATACTGCACAGGATTCATCTGTTTGTTGGCTCCACTATTCTCTACACTTTTGGGACTCCTAGGATCAACTGTTTTCTAAACAGTTTATGTATAGTAATATGGTTAGTTATACAGTTAGGGCTAGGGTTAGATCTAGGGCTATGGTTACACTTAGATTTAGGCTAATTTCTTTGATACTGGGCAGGATTCATCAATTTTATAGCCTAATATGATCACGAAGGTTGATCCTTCCATGTGCTACTGTTCGCTGTCAGTAACAGTTTGTATTTTCAGGTATCACTGCATTTTGACCTATATGGGTGAATGGAAATCCAGCTGGAAATCCAAGAGTGTTTGTGCTAGCTGCTTGAAACTTCACACACTCAATTAGTACTCTGTGAGCATTGTCTGGTTTGTCTCTTTTGGAAGAAGCCAAAGATGAAGCACACAAAAACGAGTTTATCCAAGGCCACTCTATAAGAAAATAGGGAAGTACACAGTTACTGTAATTCCTGCCCTAATTGGTTGGTTAGATTTCTTTGATAATGTGCAGGAATTTATCTGTTTGCTACTCCACTAGTCTCCCCATATTTTGGACCCCCAGTATCAATGGTTCTCTAAACAGGTGAGGTTTAGTGTCAGGGTTTGTGTTAGTTAGAGGTCAAGGGTGACACCTTGTGTTATGGTGAGAGTTAGTTTTTTTCTAGTTTCTTTGATACTGGGCAAGATTCATGTTTTACCTATCTTCTCTATTCTCGCCAAGTTTGGGCCTTCGGGGTGCAAGTGTTCACTGTCAGGAACAGTTTGTATTTTCAGTTTCCAACATGTTTTTTACATATACAGGTGAAGTAAAATCTAGCGGGAAATAAAAAAAGAGTTTGTGGTTGCTGCTTGAAACTTTCCATACTCAGTCAGGTTTCATTGTATATTGTCTTGTTTCTTTCTTTTTGAAATAACCCTAAGCTGAAGCATGCAAAAACAACTTTTTCTGAGAGCTCTGTATTAAAAAGCAGGAAAATATCCATTTACTAGAATACCTAACCAATTTATTTAGTCAGATGTCTTTGATATTGCACAGGATTCATCTCTTTACTGGTCCCACTAAGCTCCAAATTTGGAGACTCCTAGGATCAATGGTTCTCTAATTAGTTTAAAGATAATATTAGGGTTTGGGTTAGAGTTAGTGCTAGGGTTAGAGATAGTGTTAGGTTTAGAGTTAGTTCTGGACTAATTTCTTTGCTACAGGACAACATTTATCTTTCACCTAGCCCAAATATGCTCACCATGTTTGCTCCTTCTAAGTGCAACTGTTTGTATATTCAGATATCAATGCATTTTGACCTATATGGGTGAATGGAAATCCAGCTGGAAACCAAACAGGATTTGTGCTAGCCACTTGAAACTTCATACACTCAATCAGTTCTCCATGAGCATTTTCCATCAGGTCTCAGAATGCATTGTTTTGTAGAAGAAGCCCAAATCTGGAGCACACAAAAACAAGTTTATCCAAGAGTACTGTATTATAAAATAGGGAAATACCCAGATTCTTTAATTCCTCCCCTTATTCTTTGGTCAAATTTCTCTGATAATCCACAAGAATTCATCTGTTTCCTACCCAACCATGCTCCTAATGTTATTTATGGTTAGAGTTGTTTTTTATCTAGTTTATTTGATACTGGACAGAATTAATCTTTTACCTATCTTAACTATGCTCTTCAAATTTGGGCCATCTAGGTGCAAGTGGTCTCTCTCAGGAACAGTTTGCATTTTCAGGATCATTTCATTATGACATATATGGGTGAATGGAAATCAAGTTGGAAATCGAACATAGTGTGTGCTTGATTCTTCAAAGTTCACACACTGATTCAGGTCTCAAAATTCATAGCCTTGTTTGTTTCTTATTGAAGTAGCCCTCCCTAAGCTGAAGTATGCAAAAACAACTTAATCCAAGAAGACTGTATGGAAAAAAAAAAACTGAAATATACGAATTTACTCAAATACCTAAGTAAACTATTTAGTCACATGTGTTTGACACTGCACAGGATTCATCTGCTTGCTTGCCCCACTCTGCTCCACACTTTTGGAAGCCCTAAGATCAATGCTTCTCTGAAGAGTTTAGGGAGATTGTTAGGGTTATGGTTAGGGTTATGGTTAGGAATAAAGCTAGTGTTAGGGTTGGAGTTAGTTTTGGGCCAATTTCTTTGATACTGGGCATCATTCAACTTTTACCTAGCCTAACTATACTCACTAAATTTGGATCTTGTAGGTACAACTCTTCACTGTCAGGAACAGTTTGTATTTTCAGGTATCACTGCACTTTGACCTATATGGATGAATGGAAACCCAGCTGGAAATCAAACAGGGTTTGTGCTAGCTGCTTGAAACATTATACTCTCAATCAGTTCTCCATGAGCATTGTCTGGTGTGCAGGATTCTTGCACAATTCAACTTGTACCTATCCTACATATGTTCACCAAGTTTTGGTCTTCTAGGTGCAACTGTTCGCTGTCAGGGACAGTTTGTATTTTCAGGTATCTCTATTTTCTGGCATTTTGACTTATATGGGTGAATGTAAATCAAGCTGGAAATCAAAAAGGTTTTGTGCATTAATCAGCTCTTTGTATGCATTGTATAGTTTGTTTCTTGTAGAAGTGGCCCAAAGCTGAAGCACACAAAAACAAGTTTATCCAAGAGCACTCTATAAAAATAAACAGGGAAATACTCATTTACTAAAATAGGGTTAGGGCTAGGGTACAATCTAGTGTTAGGTTTAGAGTTAGTTTGGGGCTAATTTCTTTGATACTGGGCAGTTTTCATATTTTATCTAGCCTAACAATGCTCAACAAGCTTGGGCCTTCTATGTGCATCTGTTCACTCTCAGGAATAGTTTGTATTTTCAGGTTTCACTGCATTTAGAGCTATATACCTGAATGGGAATCCAGCCTGAAATCAAACAGGGTTTGTGCTAGCTGCTTGATACTTCACATTCTCAATCAGTTCTCCATGAGCATTGTCTAGTTTGTTTCTTGTAGCAGAAGCCCCAAACTGAAGCACACAAAAAACAAGTTTATACAAGAGCACTCTATACGGAAACAGAGAAATACCAAGTTCCTTAAATTCCTCCCTGAGTTGTTTGGTCAAATTTCTTTGATAATGTGCAGAATTTCATATGTTTGCTAGCCAACTAGGCTCGCCGTGTACAGGAACCCAAGGATCAATGGGTCTGTAAACA
The DNA here is from genome assembly GCF_001458135.2 of Marmota marmota marmota. NCBI lineage: Eukaryota > Metazoa > Chordata > Mammalia > Rodentia > Sciuridae > Marmota > Marmota marmota. Next base: position 61,867 of record NW_026006543.1, read on the forward strand.
GGTTAGAATAAGTGTCACGGTTTCTGTTAGTATTAGGGCTAGGGGTACATCTTGTGTTATGGTTAGTGTTAGTTTTTCTTTAGTTTTTGAGATACTGGGCAGGATTCACCTTTTTTCCTAGCCTAACTATGCTCGCCAAGTTTGGGCCTTCTAGGTGCAAGTGTTCTTTCTCAGGAACAGTTTGTATTTTCAGGTTGCACTGCATTTTGACCTATATGGGTGAATGGAAATCGAGCTGGAAATCACAAAGTGTTTGTAAATGCTGATTGAAACATCACACACTCAGTCAAGTCTCAGAATATATTGTCTTATTTCTATCTTTTTGAAGTAGCCCTACACTGAATCATGAAAAAATAACTTTTTCAGAGAGCACTCTATGAGAACAGAAAAATACCCAGTTACTGAAATTCCTGCCCCAATTTTTGGTCAGATTTCTTTGATAAAATGCAGCAATTCATCTTTTTGTTAGCCCACTAGTCTCTCCATGTTTCGAGCTCCATGGAAAAATGGTTCTGTCTACAGGTTAGGGTCAGTTTCAGGGTTTTTGTTAGTTTTATAGCTAAGGTGACATCTTGTCTTATGGTTACAGATAGTTTTTTATTATTAGTTGTTCAAAACATTACAAAGTTCTTGACATATCATATTTCATACATTTGTTTCAAGCGGATTATTTGTGTGATTTCTTTGATACTGGGCAGGATTCATCTTTTACCGAGTCTAACTATGCTCACCAAGTTTGGAACTTCTAGGTTCAAGTGTTCTCTGTCAGGACGAGTTTGTATTTTCAGGTTTCACTGCATTTTGACCTACATGGGTGAATGGAAATCGAGTTGTAAATCGAACAGTTTGTGTTCTTGCTGATTGAAACTTCACACACTCAATCAGTTCTCAGTATACATTGACTTGTGTCTTTCTTGTTGAAGTATCCCTGAGGTGAAGCATGCTAGAACAACTTTTTTTCTGAAAGCAGTCTATGAAAAAACAGGAAAATATCCATTAACTCAAATACCTAACCAAATTATTTAATCATATGTCTTTGATACTTCACAGGAATCATCTGTTTCCTGGTCCCACTCTGCTCCACACTTTTGGGACACCTAGGATCAATGGTTCTCTAAATACTTTAGGGATAGATTTATGGTTTGGTTTAGTGTTAGGCCAAGGGTTAGAGCTAGTGTTAGGATTAGAGGTAGTTTTGGGCTAATTTCTTTGATACTGGGCTGGATACATCTTTTACCTCGTCTAATTATGCTTGCCATGTTTGGGTATTCTAGGTGAAAGTGTTCACTGTCATGAATGGTTTGTACCTAACCAAATTATTTAGTCATATGTCTTTGATTCGGCACAGGATTTATCTGTTTGCTGGCCCCACTATACTCCACAATATTGGGACTCCTAGAATCATCGGTTCTCTAAAGAGTTTAGGGATAGTTTTAGGTTTATCATTCGGGTTAGCACTAGGGTAAGAAATAAAGTTAGAGTCAGAGTTATTTTTGGGTTAATATCTTTGATACAGAACTGGATTCAGCTTTTGTGTATTCTAATTATGCTTGCCAAGTTTGGGGTTTCTAGTTACAAGTGTTCGCTATCAGGAACAGTTTGAATTTTCAGGATTCACTGCATAAGGAACTATACTTCTGAATGAGAATCAAGCCTGAAATCAAACAGGGTATGTGTGAGCTGCTTGAAACTTCACACTCTCAATAAGTTCCCCATGAGTATTGTCTGGTTTCTTTTTGTAAAGGAGTGCCAAAACTGAAGCAAAGGGAAACTAGTTTATCCAAGAACACTCTATAAGAAAACAGGGAAATACACATTTACTGAAATTCCTTCCCTAATTATTTGGTCAGACTTTTGATAATATGCATTAATTTATCTGTTTGATAGCCCGCTGTCTCCCCAAGTTTGGGACTCCAAGGATCAATGGTTCTCTAAACATGTTATGGTGAATGTCAGCATTTGTGTTAGTTTTAAGGCTAGGGTTACCACCTTGTGTTATGTTTAAAGTTAGTTTTTATCTAGTTTCTTGGATACTAGGAAACATTCATCTTTTCCCTGTCCTAAATATGCTCTCCAAGTTTGGGCCCTCTAGGTGCAAGTGCTCTTTGTCAGGAATAGTTTGTATTTTCAGATTTCACTGCATTTTGACCTATGAGGGTAAATAGAAATCCAGCAAGAAATCGAACGGGGTTTGTGCTTGCTACTTGTAACTTCACACACTCAATCAGGTCTCCGAGTTCATTGTATTGTTTCCTTCTTTTTGAAGTAGTACTAAGCTGAACCATGTAAGAACAACTTACTCTGAGTGCACTATAAGAAAGAAATGGAAAATACATATTTTCTGAAATACCTAAACAATTTTTTTAGTCAGATGTCTTTGATACTGCATAGGATTCATCTGTTTTATGTTCCCATGATGCTCCACACTTTTTGGACTCCTAGGATCATTGGTTCTCTAAACAGTTTAGGGAAAGTGTTAGGGTCAGGGTTTAGAGTTAGTGCTAGGGTTAGATCTACATTAGAATTAGTGTTAGTTTTAGACTGATTTCTTTGGTCCTGGGCAGGATTCAACTTTTACCTTGCCTGACTATATTCACCAAGTTTGGGCCTTCTAGGTGCAAAAGTTCAATATCAGGAACAGTTTGTACTTTCAGGTAACTCTGCATTTTGATCTATATGGGTGAATAGAAATACAGCTGGACATCAAATAAGTTTTTTGCTACCTGCTTGGAACTTCACATACTCAATAGGTTCTCCATGAGCAGTGTCTGTTTTGTTTCTTGTAGAAGAGCCCCAAAGCTGAAGCACACAAAAACAAGTTTATCCAAGATCACTCTATAAGAAAACAGAAAAATAACCAGTTACTTTTTTCTAGCCCACTATGTTCGCCATGTTTGGGACTTCACGTATGAATGGTTCTCTAAACAGGTTAGGGTTAGCGTCAGGGTTGTGTTAGTATTAGATCTAGGGTTAAAAACTTATGCTATATTTAGAGTTAGTTTTTGTCTAGTTTTTTTTTTTTTTTGATACTGGGCAGGATTCATTTTTTAAACTTATACTAACCACACTGGCCATGATTGGGCCATCTAGGTGCAAGTGTTCGCTGTCAGGAACAGTTTGTATTTTCAGGCTTCACTGTATTTTGGCCTATGTGGTTGAATATAAATTGAGCTGGAAATCGAATAGGGTTTGTGCTTGGTTCTTGAAACTTCACACACTCAAACAGGTCTGAGAGTGCATTTCTTTGTTTGTTTCTTGTTGAAGTAGCCCTAAGCTGAAACATGCAAAATCAACTTAATATGAGAGCACTCTATTAAAAAAAAAAAAAAAAAAACAGGAAATTACCATTTACTGAAATACCTAACCAAGTTATTTTGTCATATATCTTTGATACTGCACAGGATTCATCTGTTCCATGCCCCACTCTGCTCCACCCTTTTTGGAGTCCTAAAATCAATGGTTCTCTAAACAGTTTAGGGATAAGTTTAGGGTGAGGGTTAGGGTTATGGCTAGGGTCAGAGCTAGTGTTAGAGTTAGAGTTATTTTTTATTTGTTACTGGGCAGGATTCAACTTTTATTTAGCCTAACTATGCTCGCCATGTTTAGGCCTTCTATTTGCAACTGTTCAATGTCAGGAACAATTTGTACTTTCAGGTATACCTGTGTTTTGACATATATGGGTGAATGGAAATCCAGCTGATGTCAAACAGGGTTTGTACTACTGGCTTGAAATTTCACACACTTAATAAGTTCTCTGTAATCATTGTCAAGTTTGTTTCTTGTAGAAAAACCCCAAAGCTGAAGCACAGAAAAACAAGTTTATCCAAAAGCACTCCATAAGAAAACAGAAAAATAACCAGTTACTGAAATTCCTTGACCAAATGTTTGGTCAGGTTTCTTTGATAAAGTGCAGGAATCAATCTCTTTGCTATCCCACTATTCTCCCCATGTTTGGGACACCAAGTATCAATGTTTCTCTAAACAGGTTATGGTTAGGGTCAGGTTTGTGTTAGTTTTAGGGCTAGGGTTAAAAAATTGTGTTATGGTTAGAGTTAGATTTTTCTAGTGTATTGGATACTGGGCAGGATTCATTTTTTTCTAATTCTAACTATGCTCCCCAAGTTTGGACCATCTAGGTGCAAGTGTTCACTGTCAGGAATAATTTGTGTTCTAAGTTTTCAATGAATTTTCTACAATATGGGTAAATAGCAATTGAGCTGGAATTCAAACAGGTTTTGGGCTTGCTGCTGGAAACTTCACACACTCAATCAGTTCTCAGAATGTGTTGTCTTGTTTCTTTCTTGTTGAAATAGTCATAAGCTGAAACATGCAAAAAAACTTAATCTAAGAGAACTCTAAGAAGAAACTGAAAATAGCCATTTACTGAAATACCTAACCAAATTATTTAGTCAGATGTCTTTGATAATGCACAGGATTTATCTGTTTCCAAACCCCAAAATGCACCACACATTTGGAACTCTAGAATTTTTGATTCTCTAAACAGTTTAGGCACAGTGTTAGGGTTAGGATTAGGGTTAGGGCTAGGGTAAGAGCTAGGGTTAGGTTTAGAGTTAGTTTGGGGCCAATTTCTTGTATTCTGGGTAGGATTCAAGTATTACATTGCCTAAATATGCTCACCAAGTTTGGGCTTTCTGGTTCCAATTGTTCACTGTAAGGAACAGTTTGTATTTTCATGTATCACTACATTTTGACCTATATAGGTGAATGGATATCCAACCAGAAATGAAACAGGGTTTGTGCTAGCTGCTTGAAACTTCACCCACTCAATCAATTCTCCATGGGCATTGTCTGGTTTGTTTCTTGTGGAAGAGGCCCAAAGCTAAAGCACACAAAGACAAGTTTATCTAAGATAACTCTATTAGAAAACAAGGAAATACTCAGTTACTAAAATTCCTCCCTTATTTTTTGTCATACTTCTTTGATAAAGTGAAGGGATTCATCTGTTTGATAGCCCACTATCTCCCCATGTTTAGGACTTCAAGTATCAATGGTTCCTAAACATTTTAAGGTGAGTGTCAGGGTTTTTGTTAGTTTAGGGCTAGGGATACAAACTTGTGTTATGGTTAGAGTCGGGTTTTGTCTAGTTTCTTTGATACTAGACAGGATTGATGTTTAACCTATCCTAAGTATGCTCGCTACATTTTGCCATCTATGTGCAAGTGTTCACTGTCAGGAATAGTTTGTATTTTCAGGTTTCACTGCATTTTGCCTATATGGGTGAATGGAAATTGAGCTGGAAATCGAACAGGGTTTTTGCTTGCTGCTTGTAAATTCACTCACTCAATCAGGTCTCAGAGTCCATTGTCTTGTTTCTTTCTTGTTGAAATACTTCTAAGCTGAAGCATGAAAAACAACTTACTCCTAGAGTACTGTATTGAAAAACTGTAAAATACCCATTTACTGAAATACCTAAACAAATTATTTAATCAGATGTCTTTGATACTGCAAAGGATTCATCTGGTTGCTGGCCCCACTATGCTCCACCCTTTTGGGACTCTTAGGGTAAATGGTTATCTAAACAGTTTAGGGATAGGGTTAGGGTTAGTGTTAGTGTTATGGCTAGGGTTAGAGCTAATGCTAAGGTTAGAGTTTCTTTTGGGCTAATTTTTTGATACTGGGCAGGATTCATCATTTACCTAGCATTAGTATGTTCACCATGTTTGGGCCTTCTAGGTGCAACAGTTTTCTGTCTGTAACAGTATGTATTTTCATGTCTCACAGAATTTTGACTTAAATGGGTGAATGAAAGTCCACCTGGAATTTAAACAGGGTTTGTGCTACTGGCTTGAAATTTCAAACACTCAATCAGTTCCCCATTATCATTGTCTGGATTGTTTCTAATAGAAGAGGACCAAAAGTGAAGAACACAAAAACAAATTTATTCAAGAGCACTCTATAAGAAAACAAGAAAATACACAGTTACTGAAATTCCTCCCCTAATTCTTTGGTCTGATTTCTTTGATAATACACAGGAATTTATGTGTTTGATAACCCACTATCTCCCCAAGTTTGGGACTCCAAGGATCAATGGTTCTCTAAACAGGTAAGGGTAAGTGTCAGGGTTTGTGTTAGTCTTAGGGCTAGGGTGATAATCTTGTGTTATGGTTAGATTTAGTTTTTTTGTAGTTCCTTGATAGTTGGCAGGATTCATCTTCTCTCCATTCTAACTACGCTTGCCAAGTTTGAGCCATTGAGGTGCAAGTGTTCGCTGTCAGGAATAGTTTGTATTTTCAGGTTTCCCTGCATTATGACCTATTCGGTTGAATGGAAATTGAGCTGGAAATTGAACAAGGTTTGTACTTGCTGCATGAAACTTCACTTAATCAATCAGGTCTCAGAATGCATTGTCTTGTTTCTTTTTTGTTGAAGTGGCCCTAAGCTGAAGTATGCAAAAACAACTTAATCTGAGAACACTCTATGAAAAAAACAGTAAAATACCCATTTACTGAAATACCTGACCAAATTATATAGTCAGATGTATTTGATACTGCACAGGATTCATCAGTTTGCTGTCCCACTATGCTCCACCCTTTTGGGACTCCTAGGATCAATGGTTCTCTAAACAGTTTAGGAATAGGGTTAAGGTTAGGGTTAGGGTTAGGGCTAGGGTTAGAACTAGTGTTAGGATTAGAATTACTTTTGGGATAATTTCTTGATAGTAATCAGGATTCATATTTTACCTATCCCAAGTATGCTCACCATGTTTGGGATTTCTATGGGCAAATATTCCCTTTCTGGAACAGTATGTATTTTCAGGTATCACAGCACTTTGACCTATATTGGTGAATGTACATCCACCTGGAAATCAAATATGGTTTGTGCTAGCTGCTTGAAACTTCACACACCCAATCAGTTTCCCATTAGCATTGTCTGGTTTGTTTCTTTTAGAAGAGACCAAAGGGTGAAGAAAACAAAAACAAGTTTATCCAAGAGCACTCTCTAAGAAAATGGAAATTCCAGTTACTGAAATTCCACCGGCAATTTTTTGGTCAGATTTTATTGATAAGGCACAGGAATTCATCTGTTTGCTTGCTCACTAGGTTCCCCAAGTTTTGTACTCCAAGTATCAATGGTTCTATAAACAGTTTAGGGTGAGTGTCTGGGTTTGTGTTATTTTCAGGGCTAGGGATACAAGCTTTTTTATGGTTATAGTTAGTTTTTTCTAGTTTCTTTGATACTGGGCAGAATTCACCTTTTCTCTATCCTAACGATGCTTGCCAAGTTTTGGCCATGTAGGTCCAAGAGTTGGCTGTCAGGAACAGTTTGTATTTTCAGGTCTCACTGTATTATTATCCTATAGGGTTGAATGCAAATGGAACAGGGTTTTTGCTTGCTGCATGAAACTTCACTCACTCAATTAGGTCTCAGAATGCATTGTCCTGATTCTTTCTTGTTGAAGTGGCCCTAAGCTGAAGCATGCAAAAACAACTTAATCCAGGAACACTCTATGAATAAAACAGTAAAATACCCATTTACTGAAATACCTTACCAAATTATTTAGTCAGATGTCTTTGATACTACACAGGATTCATCTGTTTGCTGGTCCCACTATGCTCCACTCTTATGGGCCTCCTAGGATCAAAGGTTCTCTGAACAGTTTAGGAATAGCATTAGGGTTAGGGTTAGGCTTAGGGTAAGGGTTAGGGCTAGGTTAGAGCTAGTGTTAAGGTTAGACTTAGTTTTGGGCTAATTTCTTTTTTACTGGGTAGTTTTCATATGTTTTTCTAGCCTAACTATGCTCGCCAAGTATGGGCCTTTTAGGTGTAATTGTTCACACTAAAGAACAGTTAGTATTTTAAGGTTTCACTACATTTTATCTTATATGGGTGAATGGAAATTGAGCTGAAAATCAAATATTGTTTGTGCTTGCTGCTTGAAACTTCAACACTCAATCAGTTCCAGAATGTATTGTGTTGTTTCTTTCTTGTTGAAGTGGCCCTAAGCTGTAGCATGCAAAAGAACTTTTTCTGAGAGAACTCTATGAATAAAAGGAAAATACCCCTTTACTGAAATAACTAACCAAATTATTTAGTCAGATATTGCTGTTATAGCACAAGATACATCTGTTTGCTGGCCCCACTATGCTTTACCCTTTTTGGACTCCTAGGTCAATGGTTCTCTAAATAGTTTAGGGATAAGGTTAGGGTTAACATTAGGGTTAGGGTGAGGGTTAGAGCTAGTGTTAGGGTTAGAGTTAGTTTGGGGCTAATTTTTTTGATACTGTGCAATATTCCTCTTTTACCTGGACTAAATATGTTCACCACAATTGGGCCTTTTATGTGCAAACAGTACATATTTTCAGGTATCACTGCATTTTGACCTATATAGGTGAATGGAAATCCACCTGGAAATCAAACAGTGTTTGTGGTAGCTGCTTAAAACGTCACACACTCAATCAGTTCTCCATGAACATTGTCTAGTTTGTTTTTGTGTAAAAGAGGCCCAAAGCTGAAGCACATAAAAACAAGTTTACCCAACTGCACTCTTTAAGATAACATGGAAATTATCAGTTACTGAAATTCCTCCACTAATTGTTTGTTCAGATTTATTTTATAAGATGCAGGAATGCATCTGTTTGCTAGCTCACTAAGCTTGGAAGATTGGAATTCCCAGGATCAATGGTTATCTAAACAGTTTAGGTTTAGTGTCAATGTTTGTGTTAGTTTTAGGGCTAAGGTTACAAGCTTGTATTATGGATAAAGTTGTTTTTTGTCTAGTTTCTTTGATACTGGGCAGAATTCATCTTTCAGCTATCTTAACTATGCTCGCCAAGTTTTAGCCTTCTAGGTGCAAGAGTTCGCTCTCAGGAACAGTTTGTATTTTCAGGTTTCACTGCATTGTAACCAATATGGGTGAATGGAAATCGAGCTTGAAATAGACCTCGGTTGGTGCTTGCTGCTTGAAACTTCAAACACTCAATCAGGTCTCATAATGAATTGTCTTGTTTCTTTCTTGTTGAAGTAGCCCTAATCTGAAGTAAAAACAACTTCTTCTGAGAGCACTCTATGAAAAAACAGAAAAATACCCATTTATTGAAATACCTAACCATATTTTTTAGTCAGATGTCTTTTTGATGCAGCAAGGGATTTATCTGTTTGTTGGTACTATTATGCTCCACACTTTTAGGACTCCTATTATCAATGATTCTCTAAACAGTTTCGGGATAGAGTTAAGGTTTTGGTTAGGTATAGGGCTAGGGTTAGAATGAGTGTGTGGGATAGAGTTAGGTATAGGGCTAGGGTTAGAACTAGTGTGTGGGATAGAGTTAGTTTTGGGATAATTTCTTTGATTCTTGGCAGGTTTTATCTTTTACCTAGGTTAACAAAGCTCCTCAAGTTTTGGCCTTCTATGTGCCAGTGTTCACTGTCAGGAACACTTTGTATTTTCAGGTCTTACTGCATTTTGACGTATATGGGTGAAGGGAAATCAAGCTGGGAATTGAACAGGGTTTGTGCTTGTTGCTTGAAACTTCAAACACTAAAGCAAGTCTCACTATACATTGTCTTGTTTCTTTTTTTTTTTTTTGAAATAACCCTAAGGTGAATCATACCATAACAAATTTTTCCAAGAGCACTGTATGAAAAAAAAAAAAAAAACTGGGAAATATCCATTTTCTGAAATACCTTACCAAAGTGTTTTGCAGATGTCTTTTACACTGCACAGAATTCCTCTGTTTGCTGTCCCTACTATGCTCCACACTTTTGGGACTCCTAGGATCAAGGGTTATCTAATCAGTTTAGGGATAGAATTAGGGTTAGGGTTAGGGTTAGGGCTAGGGTTAAGTCTAGTGTTAGGGTTAGAGTTAGTTTTGGGCTAATTTCTTTGATACTGGGTGAATTGATATTTTACCTAGCCTAACTATGCTTGGAAAGTTTGGTTCTTCTAGGTACAATGGTTTGCTTAGAGAACAGTTTATATTTTCAAATATCACTGCACTTTGACCTATATAGGTTCATGGATATCCACCTAGAAATCAAACAGGATTTGTTCTAGCCTCTTGACACTTCACATACTCAATCAGTTCTCCATGAGCATTTTCTGGTTTGTTTCTTATAGAAGAATCCCAAAGCTGAAGCACACAAAAACAAGTTTATCCAAGAGCACTGTATAAGAAAACATGGAAATTCCCATTTTCTGTAATTCTGCTCCTAAATCTTTGGTCAGAGTTTTTTGATAATGCACAGGAATTCATCTGTTTGATAGCCCACTAAGCTCTGAAAATTTGGGACTCCAAGGATTAATGGTTCCCTAAAAAGGGTAGGGTTAGTGTCAGGGTTCGTGTTAGTTTTAGGGCTATGGTGAAAGCTAGTGTCACAGTTAGAGTTAGTTTTTTTTCTAGTTTATTTGATTCTGGAAAGGATATATCTTTTTTCTTTCCTAACTATGCTCAACAAGTTTGGGCCTTTGAGGTGCAACTGTTCTTTCTCAGGAACAGTTTGTATTTTCAGGTTGCACTGAATTTTGAGCTATATGGGTGAATGGATATAGAGGTGGAAATTGAACAAGGTTGGTGCTTGCTGCTTGAAACTTCACACCCTCAATAAGGTCTCAGTAAGCATCGTTTTGTTTCTTTTTTTGTTGTAGTAGCCCTAAGATGAAGCATGAAACACAACTTAATCTTATTCCACTATATGAAAAATAAAACCAGAAAAAACAATTTACTGAAACACCTAATCAAATTATTTAGTCAGAGGTCTTTGTTACAGCACTGTATTCATCTGTTTGCTGGTTCCACTATGCTCCATACTTTTGAGACTCTTAGACACAACTGTTCTCCAAACAGTTTAGGGATAGTAATGGGGTTAGGTAGACAGGTAGGGCTATGGTTAGAGCTAGGATTAGGGTTAGACTTAGTTTTTGGCTAATTTCTTTGATACTGGGCAGGATTCAACTTTACCTAGCCTAACTATGATCACTAAGTTTGAACCTTCTAGGTGCTACTGTTTGCTGTCAGGCACAGTTTTTATTAACAGGTATCACTGCATTTTGACCTATATGAATGAATGGGAATCCAGCTGGAAAAAAGTGTTTGTGCTAGCTGCTTGAAACTTCACACCATCTATCATTTCTCCATGAGCATTGTCTAGTTTGTTTCTTTTAGATGAAGCCTAAAGCTGAAGGACATGAAAACAAGTTTATCCAAGAGCACTCTATAAGAAAAAAGGGACATGTCCACTTTTTCTGATTCCTATCCAAATTCTTTAGTCAGATTTCTTTGATAATGTGCAGGAATTCATCAGTTTGCTAGCCCTCTATTCTCACAAAATTTGGGATTCAAAAAATCAATGGTTCTCTAAAGAGATTAGGGTTAGTGTCAGGGTTTGTGTTATGTTTAGGGCTAGTGTCACAACTTGTGTTATGGTTAGAATCAAGTTTTGTCTAGTTTCTTTGATCCAGTGAATGATTTATCTATTTTTTATCCTAACTATGCTCGCTAATTTTGGGCCTTCTCGTTGCAAGTGTTGTTCCTCAGGAACTGTTTGTATTTTAAGGTTGCACTGCATTTTGACCTATATGGGTAAATAGAAATTGAGCTATAAATTGAACAGTGTTTGTGCATGTTGCTTGAAAATTCACACACTCAATCAAGTTTCAGTTGGCATTTTCTTTTTTTCTTTCTTTGTGAAGAAGTCCTAAGCTTCAGCATGAAAAAACTTAATCCGAGAGCACTTTTTGAAAAAACATGAAAATACCAATTTACTGAAATGAATACACAAATTATTTAGTCAGATGTTTTGATACAGCACTGGATTAATCTGTTTGCTGGCCCCACTACACTCCACACTTTTTGGACACCTAGGGTCTACGGCTCTCTAAACAGTTTAGGGATACATTTAGAGTTATGGTTTGGGAAAGAGCTAGGGTTTTATCTATTGTTAGGTTTAGAGTTTTCTTGGGGCTAATTTGTTTGATAATGGCCTGGATTCATCTTTTACTTAGCCTAACTATACTCACCAAGATTGTGCCTTCTAGTTGTAATTGTTCGCTGCCAGGAACAATTTTTATTTTCAGGTACCACTGCAATTTACCTCTATGGGTGTATAAAATACAGATGGAAATCAAACAGGGTTTGTTCTAGCTGCTTGAAACTTCACACACTCAATCAGTTCTCAGTGAGCATTGTCTGGTTTGTTTCTTATAGAAGAGTTACAAAGGAGAAGCACACAAAAACAAGTTTATCCAAGAGCACACTAGAAGAAAACAGGCAAATACCCATTTACTGCAATTGCTCCCCCAATTGATTTTTTTAGATTTCTTTGATAAGGTGCAAGAATTCATCTGTTTGCTAGGCCAATAGGCTCCCAAAGTTTGAGATTCCTAGGATCAACCATATTCTAAACATTTGAGGAATAGAGTTAGGGTTAGGGCTAGAGTTAGAAACAGTGTTAGGGTTACAGTTAGTTTGGGGATAATATCTTTGATCCTTGGAAGAATTCATCTTTTACCTAGCCTAACTATGCTCACCAAGTTTGGGCATTATAGGTGCAACTTTGCACTGTCAGGAATATTTTGCATTTTCAAATATCACTGCATTTTGTACAATATGGGTGAATGGAAATCCAGCTAGAAATTAAACAATGTTTTTGCTAGCTGCTTTAAACTTCACACACTCAATCAATTCTCATTGAGCATTAACAGGTTTGTTTCTTGTAAAAGAGGCCCAAAGCTGAAGCACACAAAAAAAGCTTATCCAAAAGCACTCTAAGAAAACAGGGAAATACCCAATTACTGAAATTTTACCCCCAAGTGTTTGGTCAGATTTCTTTGATAAGGCACAGGAATTCATCAGTATGCTAGCTCTAAAGGCTTCCCCGAAGTTTGGGACTCCAAGTATCAATAGTTATCTAAACAGGTTAGGGTGAGTTTCCATGTTTGTGTTTGATTTAGGGTTAGGGGGAAAATCTTGTGTTATGGTAACAGTTATTATTTTTATAGTTTCTTTGATACCTGGCAGGATTAATCTTTTACCTCTCCTAACTATGCTTGCCAAATTTGGGCTGTCTAGGTGCCAGTGTTCGATGTCAGAAACAGTTTGTATTTTCAGGGTTCACTGCATTTTGATCTATACTGATGAATGGGAATCCAGCTAGAAATCGAACAGGGTTTGTGCTTTCTGCTTGAAACTTCACACACTCAATCAGGACTCAAAATGAATTGTTTTGTTTCTTTTTGGTTGAAAATTCCCTAAGCTGAATCATGCTAAAACAACTTAATCCTAGAACACTCTGTGGAAAAAAAAGGAAAATTCCCATTTCCTGAAATAACTAACCAAATTATTTAGTCAGATGTCTTTGATACTACACAGGATTCATCTGTTTGCTGGCCTCAGTATGCTCCATACTGTTGGTACTCCTCAGTTCAATGGTTCTGGAAACAGTTTAGGTATAGGTTTAGGGTTAGGGATAGGGTTAGGGCTAGTGGTAGAACTAGTCTTATTGTTAGATTTAGTTTTTGGCCTATTTCTTTGATAATGGGCAGAATTCAAATTGTACCTAGCCTAACTATGCTTACCAAGTTTGGGCCTTCTATGTGCAAAAGTTCACAGTTAGGAACTGTTTGCATTTTAAGGTATCACTGCATTTTGACCTATGTATGTGAATGGAAATACAGCTGCAAATCAAACAGGGATTGTGATAGCTGCATGAAATTTCACACACTCAATCAGTTCTCCATGATCATTGTCTCATTTGTTTCTTTTGGAAGAGGCCCAAATCTGAAGCAAACATTTTTGTGTGTGCTTCAGCTTTGGGTATCTTCTAAAAGAAAGAATCAAGACAAGGCTTATGGAGCAATGATTGAGTGTTTGCAGTTTCAAGAAGCTAGCACAAACAATATTTGATTTCCAGCTGTCAGGAACAGTTTGTATTTTCTCCAATCACTGCATTTTAACCTATATGGTTGAATAGACATCCAGCTGGAAATCAAACAGAGTTTGTGCTAGCTGTTTGAATATTCACATAATCAATAAGTTCTCTGTAAGCATTGTCTGGTATATTTCTTGTAGAATAGGCCCAAAGTTGAAGCACACAAAAATAAGTTTATCCAAGTGCACACTATAAGAAAGCAGGTAAACACCAAGTTACTGAAATTCTTTGCCCAATTGTTTGGTCACATTTCTTTGATAAGGCATAGGAGTTATCTCTTTTCTAGCCCACTAGGATCCCCATTTTTGGGACCCCAAATATCAATGGTTCTCTAAAAAGGTTAAGGTTAGTGGCAGGGTTTGTATTAGTATTAATGTAAAGGTTACAATCTTATGTTATGATTAGCGTTAGTTTTTGTCTATTTTTTTTTGATACTGTGCAGGATTCATGTTTTTTCCTATTCTAACCATGCTCACCAAATTTGCCATCTAAGTGCAATTGTTTGCTTTCAAAACCAGTTTGTATTTTCAGGTTTCACTGCATTATGACTAAACATGTGAATGAAAATAGAGATGGAAATCGAACAGGGTTTGTGCTTTCTGCTTGAAACTTCACACACTCAATCAGGTCTCAGAATGCATTGTCTTGTTTCTTTCTTGTTGAAGTAGTTCTAACATGAAGCATTAAAAAGCAACGTAATCTGAGAACACTATGAAAAAAAAAACAGCAAAATACTCACTTAAATACCCAACCAAATTATTTAGTTGGATCTCTTTGATACTTCACAGGATTAATCTGTTTGCTGGCCCCACTCTGCTCCACACTTTTGGGACTCCTAGGATCAATGGTTTTCTAAACATTTTAGGGGTAGTGTTAGGGTTATGGTTAAGGTTATGTTTAGGGCTAGAGTTAGAGCTAGTGTTAGGGTTAGAATTAGTTTTGGGACAATTTCTTTGATACTGGGCAGGATTTAACTTTTAACTCCCCTAAATATGCTCCACAAGTTTGGGCCTTCTAGCTGCAACTGTTTATGGTCATGAAAAGTTTGTATTTTCATATATCCCTGCATTTTGACCTACATGGGTGAAAGAAAATCCAGCTAGAAATCTAACAGGTTTTGTGCTAGCTGCTTGAAACGTCTCACACTCAATCACTGCTCTGTGAGCAATGTCTGCTTTTTTTTTTTTTTTATAAAAGGCCAAAAGCTGGAGTGCCCAAATACAAGTGTATCAAAGAGTACTCTGTAAGAAAACAGGAAAATACCCAGTTAGTGAAATTCCTCCCCAACTTTTTAGAGAGATTTATATGATAAGACACAGAAATTCATCTGTTTGCTAGCTCACTAGGTTCCCCATATTTGGTACTCCAAGTATCAATGGTTCTCTAACCAGGTTAGGGTTAGTGTAAGGGTTTGTGTTAAATTCAGGGGTAAAGGTAAAAGCTTATGTTATGGTTAGAGTTATTTTTGCTAGTTTCTTTGATACTGGGCAGGATTCATATTTTATCCATTCTAACCCTGCTTGCCAAGTATTAGCCATCTAGATGCAAGTGTTCACTTTCAGGAACACTTTGAATATTCAGGTTTCACTACATTTTGATCAATACAAATGATGGAAATCAAGTTGGAAATTGAACAGTGTTTGTACTTGCTGGTTAAAACTTCACACACTCAATCAGGTCTCATAATGCATTGTCTTGATTCTTTGTTGTTGAAGGAGCAATAACCTGAATCATGCAAAAATAAATTCATCCAAGAATACTCTATGAAAAAAGAGGAAAATACCCATTTACTGAAATACCTAACCAAACTATTCAGTCAGATATCTTTGATACTGTACAGGTTTTATCTGTTTGCTAACCCCACTGTTCTCCACACTTTTAGAACTTTTAGGATCAATGGTTCTCTAAAGAGTTTAGGGATAGTGTTAGGGTTTTGGTTTGGGTTTCGGTTATGGTTAGGTTTAGGGTTTGATTTAGTGTTAGGGTTATAGTTAGTTTTGGGCTAATTTATATGAAACTAGGCAGGTTCTCCCTTTTTCCTAGCCTAAATCTGCTCACCAAGGTTGGGCCTTCAAGGTGAAACTGTTTGCTGTCATTAACAGTTTGTATTTTCAGGTGACACTGCATTTGACCTATATGGGTTAATGGAAATTCAGCTGGAAATCAAATATTGTTTTTGCTAGCTTCTTGAAACTGCAAACACTCAATCATTTATCCATAAGCCTTGTCTCATTTCTTTCTTTTAGAAGATACCCAAAGCTGAAGCACACACAAAAAAAGTTTATACAAGAGCACTCTATAAGAAAACAGGGAAATAGCCAGTTACTGAAATTCCTCCCCCAATTTTTTGGTCAGATTTCTTTGTAAGGCACAGGAATTCATCTGTTTGCTAGCCCACTAGTCTCCTCAAATTTGGGACTCCAAGGTTCAATGGATATCTAAACAGATTAGGGTTAATGTTAGGGTTTCTCTTACTTTTAGGTATAGATTGAAAGCTTGTGTTATGGTAAGAGTTAGTTTTTTTCTAGTTTCTTTGATACTGAGCAGGATTCAATTTTAACCTATCCTGACTATGCTTGCCAAGTTTGGTCATCTATGTGCAAGTGTTCGCTGTGAGGACCAGTTTGTATTTTCAGGTTGCACTGCATTTTGACCCATATGGGTGAAGAAAATCGAGTTGGATTTAGAACAGGGTTTGTGCTTGTTGCTTGAAACTTCACACACTCAGTCAGGTCGCAGAATGCATTGTATTCTCTCTTTATTTTTGAAGTAGTAAACAGCTGAAGCATGATAAACAACTTAAACTTAGAACACTCTTTGAAAAACACAGAAAAAAACCCATTGCCTGAAATACCTAACCAAATTATTCAGTCAGATGTCTTTGGTATTGCAAAGGATTCATCTGTTGGTTGGTCCCACTATCCTCCACACTTTGGGCACTCCTCACATCAATGGTTCTCTAAACATTTTAGGGATAGTGTTAGGGGTAAGGTTTGGGTTAGGTCTAGGGTTAGATTTAGTGTTAGGTTTAGAGTTAGTTTTGGGGTAGTCTTCTTATACTGGGCACTTTTCATCTCTTACCTAGCCTAAATATTCTCACCAAGTAATGGCCTTCTAGGTGCAACTGTTCCCAGTCAGGAATAGTTTATATTTTCAGGTATCACTGCATTTAGACCTATATTGGTGAATGAAAGTCCAGCTGGAAATCAAACAGGGTTTGTGTTAGCTTCTTGAAACTTCACTCAATCACTTCTCTGTGAGCATTTTCTATTTTGTTTCTTGTCAAAGAAGCCCAAAGCTGAAGCACACAAAAAATGTTCATCCAAAAGCACTCTATAAGAAAACAAAAATACTAAGTTACTGAAATTATTTCCCCAATTTTTTGGTCACAATTTTTTGATAATGCACAGGAATTCATCATTTGGTAGCCCACTAGATTCCTCAAGGTTGGGACTTCAAGGATCAATGGTTCTCTAAAAAGGTTAGGGTTAGTGTCAGGGTTTGTGTTAGTTTTAAGGCTAAGGATAAAAGCTTGTGTTATGGTTAGAGTTAGTATTTGTCTAGTTGCCTAGATACTGGGCAGGATTCATCCTTTACCTATTCTAACCATGCTCACCAAATTTAGGACATCTAGGTGGAAGAGTTCACTGTCAGCAACAGTTTGTATTTTCAGGTTTCACTGCATTTTAACGTGTACGGGTAATGGAAATAAAGCTGGAAATTGAACAGTGTTTGTGCTTGCTGCATGAAAGTTCACACACTGAATCAGGTTTAAATATACATTTTTTTGTGTCTTTCTTGTTCATGTACCCTATGCTGAGGCATGCAAAAACAACTTAATTCAATACCACTCTAAGAAAAACAGGGAAATACCAATTTACTGAAATACCTAACCAAATTATTTAGTCAGATGTCTTTGATACTGACAAGGATGCATGTGTTTTATGGCCCCACTATGCTTCACACTATTTGGATTCCTAGAATCAATATTTCTCTGAACAGTTTTGGGATAGGTTTAGGGTTAGTGCTAGGATTAGAGCTAGTGTTTGGGTAAATGTTAGTTTTGGGTTAATTTATTTGATACTGGGAATGATTCATCTTCACTCAATCACTTCTCTGTGAGTTTTGTCTGTTTTTTTTTTTTTGTTGTTGTTGTTCTTGTAGAAGAATCCCAAAGCTGAAGCACACAAAAATAAGTTTATTCAAGAGCACTCTTTAAGAAAACAGGGAAATACTCATTTACTGAAATTCCTCCTTCAATTGTTTGGTCAGATTTCTTTGATAAGGCACAGGAATTCATCTGTTTTCTATCCCACTAGGTTCCCCAAGTTTGGTACTCCAAGTATCCATGGTTCTCTAAACAGGTTACATTTAGTGTCAGGGTTTGTGTTAGTTTTAGTGCTAAGGTTACAAGCTTGTGTTATGGTTAGAGATAGGTTTTGTCTAGTTTCTTTGATATTGGGAAGGATCCATCTTTTATCTATCCTAACTATGCTTGCCAATTTTAGGCCATCTAGGTGCAAGTGTTTGCTGTCTGGAAGAGTTTTTATTTTCAGGTTTCTCGGCATTTTGACATATGGGTGATGGAAATAGAGTTGGAATATAGAGATGGAAATAGAACAGGGTTTTAGCTTACTACTTGAAATTTCACACACTCAATCAGGTCTCAGAATGCATTGTCTTGATTCTTTCTTATAGAAGTAGCAATGAGCTGAAGTCTGCAAAAATGACTCCATCTGAATGCTCTATGAAAGGAGAGGAAAATACCCATTTACAAAATACCTAACCAAATTGTTTAGTCAGATGTCTTTGATAATGCACAGGATTCATCTGTTTGCTGGCCCCACTTTGCTCCACACTTTTGGGTCTCCTCGGATCCACAGTTCTCTAAGCAGATTAAGGATAGTCTTATGGTTAAAATTAGAGTTAGGGCTAGTGTTAGAGCTAATATTAAGGTTATATTTAGGTTTAGGTCTTGTTTCTTTCTTGTTGAAGTAGCCCTAAGTGGATGCATGCATAAACATCTTAATCCAAGAACACTATTTGAAAAAAAAAATACCCATTTACTGTAATACCTAACCAAATTATTTAGTCACATGTTTTGATATTGTACAGGATCTGTTTGCTGGCCCCATTCTGCTCACCATTTTGGGGACTCCTAAGATCAAAGGTTCTCTAAAGAGTTTAGGAAAGTGTTCAGGTTACAGTTAGGGTTAGGGCTAGGGTTAGATTAATTTTAGGTTTTCAGTTAGATTTGGCTAATTTCATTGATACTGGGAAAGTTTCATCTTTACCCTAGCATAACTATGCTTGCCACTTTTAGACCTTCTAGGTGAAACAGTTTGCTGTCCAGAACAGTTTTTATATTCAGGTATCACTACATTTAGACCTATATGTGTGAATGGAAATCCAGCTGAAAATCAAACACAGTTTGTGCTAGCTGCTTGAAAATTCACACACTCAATCAGTTCTCCACAAGTATTGTATGGTTTATTTCTCATAGAAAAGACCCAAGGCAAAAACAAACAAAAATTATACAAGAAAACTCTAAAAGAATTATTTAGTCACATGTTTTGATATTGTACAGGATCTGTTTGCTGGCCCCATTCCCCCAATTGTTTGGTCAGATTCCTTTGATAAGGCGCAGGAATTCATCTGTTTTCTAGTCCACTGGTCTTCCCAAATTTCAGACTCCAACATCAATGGTTCTCTAAACAGGTTAGGGTTAGTGTCAGGGTTTGTGATTGTTTTCAGGCTAGAGTGAAAAGCTTGTGTTATGGTTAGAGTTAGTTTTTGTCTAGTTTCTTTGATACTGGGCAGGATTCATCTTTTGTCTAATCTAACTATGTTCACCATGTTTGGGCCATCTAGGTGGAAGTGTTTGCTGTCATAAACAGTTTGTATTTTCAGGTTTCACTGCATTTTGACCAATATGGGTAAATGGAAATCAAGCTGGAAATCGAAGAGGGTTTGTTCTTGCTGCTTGAAACTTCACACACTCAATCAGGTCTCAGAATGCATTGTCTTGCTTCTTTCTTGTTGAAGTTGTTCTAAGCTGAAGTTTACAAAAAAAAACTTAATATGAGAACACTCTATGAATAAACAGGAAAATACATATAAACTGAAATACATAACCAAATTATTTAGTCAAATGTTTTTGATACTGCACAGAATTCATCTATTTGCTTGCCTCACTATGCTCCACACTTTTGGGTCTTCTATTATGAATGTTAGTCTAAACAGTTTAGGGATAGTGTTAGGGTTAGTGTTAGGGCTATGTTTAGAAATAGTATTAGGGTTAGAGTAAGTTTTGCACTAATTTCTCTGGTATTGGGAATGTTTCATCTTTTTCCTAGTCTAACTATGCTGCCAAGTTTGGGTCTTCTGGGTGTAACTGTTGCTTCTCAGGAACAGCTTGTATGTACAGGTATCACTGCATTTTGACCTATATGGGTGAATGGAAATCCAGCTGAATATAAAACAGGGTTTGGGCTAGCTGCTTGAAACTTCACACACTCACTCAGGATACAATGTGCATTGCCTGGTTTGTTTCTTGTAGAGGAGGCCCAAATTTGAAGCACACAAAACAAGTTTATCTAACAGCACTATATAAGAAAACAGGGAAATATGCAGTTACTGAAATTCAACCTCAAATTGTTTGGTCAGCTTTCTTTGATAAGGTGCAGGAATTCACCTGTTTGCTAGTTCACTAGGCAACCCAAGTTTGGGAATCCAAGGATCAATGATTCTCTAAAGAGGTTAGGGTTAGTGTCAGGATTTTTGTTTGTTTAAGGGCTAGGATGCAAAGCTTGAGTTATGGTTAGAGTTAGTTTTAGTTAGAGTTAGTTAGTTTCTTTGATACTTGAAAGGATTAATTTTTTACCTATCCTAACTATTCTTGCCAAGTTTGGGCCATCTATGTGCAAGTGTTTGCTGTCAGGAACAGTTTGTATTTTCAGGTTTCACTGCATTATGACCTATACAGGTGCATGGAAATCTAGCTGGAAATTGAAGAGTGTTTGTGCTTGTTGCTTGAAACGTCACACACTCAATCAGGTCTCAGGATACATTGTCTTGTTTCTTTCTTGTTGAAGTGGCCCTAAGCTGAAGCATGCAAAAAACAACTTAATCTGAGTACACTCTATGAAAAAAACAGGAATATAATATTCTACTGAAATACCTAACCAAATTATTTAGTCTAATGTCTTTGATACTGCACAGATTCATCTGTTTGCTGGCCCCAATCTGCTCCACACTTTTGGGACTCCTAGAATCAATGGTTCTCTTCACAGTTTAGGTTTAGGGAGAGCATTAGGATTATGGTTAAGCCTAGGGTTACTAAAATTCCTCCCCCATTGTTTGGTCAGATTTCGCTGATAAGATACAGGATTTCATCTGTTAGCTAGCCAAATAGATTCTCTAAGTTTGGGACTCCAAAAAACAATGGTTCTCTAAACAGGTTATGGTTAGTGTCAGGGTTTGTGATTGTTTTAGGGCTAGTGTGACAGCTCGTGTTGTGGTTAGAGTTAGTTGTTGTCTAGTTTCTTTGTTTGTGGCAGGATTTATTTTTATGTAGCATATTTATGCTCCCCAAGCTTGGGCCTTCTAGGTGCAAGTGTTCTCTATCAGGAACAGTTTTTATTTCCAGGTTTCACTGCATTTTTAATTATACTGGAGAATGGAAATCAAACTGGAAATTGAACAGGGCTTATGCTTGCTGCTTGAAATTTCACATATGCAATCAGGTCGCAGAATTCATTGCCTTGTTTCTTTCTTGTTGAGGTAACCTTCCACTAAAGCATGCAAAAACAACTTAATCTGAGAGCAGTCTATGAAAAACAGAAAAATACCAATATACTGGAATATCTAACCAAATTATTTAGTTAGATATCTTTGATACTGCATAGGATTCATTGGTTTGCTGGCCCCACTGTGCTCCATTGTTTTAGGACTCCTGGGATCAATGGTTCTCTAAACTGTTTAGGAACAGTGTTATGGTTAAATTTAAAGTTAGGGTTAGAGTCAGAGCTAGTGTTAGGGTTAGAGTTAATTTGGGGCCAATTTCTTTGATGTTGGGCATGATTCAACTTTTACCTAGCCTAACTAAGCTCACCATGTTTGCTCCTTCAATGTCCAACTGTTCACTGTCAGGAACAATTTGTATTTTCAGGTTTCACTGCATTCTGTCCTATATGGGTGAATAGAAATCTAGCTGGAATTCAAACAGGGTTTGTGCTTGCTGCTTGAAACTTCACACACACAATGAGGTCTCAGAATGCATAGTATTGTTCCTTTTTGTTGAAGTGGCCCTAAACTGAAGCATGCAAAAACAAACAATCTGAGAACACTCTATGAAAAAACAGAAGAATACCATTTACTGAAATAGCTAACCAAATTATTTAGTGATGTCTTTGAAACTCCACAGGATTCATCTGTTTGCTTTCCCCACTATGCTCCACACCTTTGGGACTTTTAGGATCAATGGTTTTCTAAACAGTTTAAGGATAGTGTTAGGGTTAGGATTAGTGTTAGAGCTAGGGTTAGAGCTAGTGTTAGGGTTAGAGTTACTTTGGGGCCTATTTCCTTACTACTGGGTAGGATTCAACTTTTACCTAGCTTTACTCTGCATGCCATGTTTGGGCCTTCCATGTGCAACTGCTTGCTCTCAGGAACAGTTTGTATTTTCAGGTATCACTGCATTTTGACCTGTATGGGTGAATGGAAATCCAACTGGAAATCAAACAGAGTTTGTCCTAGCTGCTTGAAACTTCACATGCTCAATCAGTTCTCCATAAGCAATGATGGGTTTCTTTCTTCTAGAAGAAGCCCAAAGCTTAAGTACACAAGAACAAATTTATCCAAGAGCACCCTATAAGAAAACAGGAAAGTACCCAGTTACTGAAATTCCTCCTCCAATTTTTTGGTCAGATTTCTTTGATAAGGCACAGGAATTCATATGTTTGCTAGTCCACTAGGTTCCCCACTGTTGGGACTCAAAAAATCAATCATTCTCTAGACAGGTTATGGTAAGTTTCAGGGTTTGTGTTAGTTTTAGGGATAGTGTGAGAGCTTGTGTTAGAGTGAATTTTTTTCTAGATACCTTGTTTCTTGGCAGGATTCACATTTTTTACCTAGCCTAACTATGCTCACCAAGTTTGTGCCTTCTAGGTGCAAGTATTCAAATTCAGGAACAGTTTGTATTTTCAGGTTTCACTGTATTTTGAATTATACTTGGGAATGGAAATCAAGCTGGAAATCGAAAAAGGCTGGTGCTTGCTGCTTGAAAGTTCACACATGCAATCAGGACTCAGAATACATTGCCTAGTTTCTTTCTTATTGAATTGGCCATAACCTGAAGCATGCAAAAACAAATTTGTGTGAGAACACTCTATGAAAAAAGAGGAAAATACGCATTTACTAAAATATCTCACCTAATTATTTTGTCAGATGTCTTAGCTACTGCACAGTACTCATCTATTTGATGGCCTCACTCTGCTCAACACATTTGGGACTTCTAGGATCAACGGTTCTTTACACAGTTTAGGAAGAGGTTTAGGGTTAGGGTTAGGGTTAGGTCTAGGGTTAGAGCTAGTGTTAGGGTTAAAGTAAGTTTTGGGAGAATTTCTTTAATACTGATTAGAATTCCACTTTTACCTAGACTAACACTGCTCGCCAAGTTTGGGCCTTCTAGGTGAAAATGTTCACTGTCAGGAACGGTTTGTATTTTCAGATATCATAGCATTTTGACTTATATGGGTGAAAGGAAATAGAGCTGGAAATCAAACAGAGTACGTCATAGCTGCTTGAATCTTCAAACACTCAATCAGTGCTCTGTGAGCATTGTCTGGTTTGTTTCATGTAGAAGAAGCCAAAGCTGAAGAACACAAAAACAATTTTATCCAAGACCACTGTGTAAGAAAACAGGGAAATACCAAGTTACTGAAATTCCTCCCACAACTCTTTGGTCAGATTTCTTTGATATGGTGCAGGAATACATCTATTTGGTAGCCTACTAGGCTCCCCAATTTTGGTATTCCAAAAATCATTGGTTCTCTAAAGACTTTAGAGTGAGTGTTAGGATTTGTGTTAGTTTTAGGGCTAGGGTGAAAATGTTTGTTATGGTTAAAGTTAGTTTTTGTCTAGTTTCTGTTATACTGGGGAGGATTCATCTTTTACCTATTTTAACTATGCTTGCCAAGTTTGGGCCATCTAGGTGCACTTGTTTGCTGTCAGTAACAGTTTGTATTTTCAGGTTTCACTGCATTTTGACCAATACAGGTAAATGGAAATCAAGCTTGAAATCCTATAGGGTTTGTGCTTGCTGCTTGAAACTTCACACACTCCATCAGGTCTCAGAATGCATTCTTCTTTCTTTCTTACTTAAGTGGCCCTAAGCTGAAATATGTAAAAGCAACATAATCCGAGAACACTTTATGAAAAAAACTGTAAAATACCTATTTACTGAAATACCTAACAAAATTATTTAGTCAGATGTATTTGATACTGCCTAGGATTCATCTGTTTGCTGACCCCACTAAGCTCCACACTTTTGGGACTCCTATGATCAATGGTTCTCTAAACAGTTTAAGGAGAGTTTCAGGGTTAGTATTAGGGTTAGTTCAAGCATTAGATCCAGTGTTAGGTTTAGAATAATTTTTTTGGATTGTTTCTTTTATACTGCTATGTTTTCATCTTTTTACTAGCCTAACTATTCTTGCCAAGTTTGAGCTAGGTGCAACTGTTCACTGTCAGGAAGAGTTAGTATCTTCAGGTTTCACTGCATTTTGTCCTATATGGGTGAATTGAAATCAAGTTGGAAATCAAACAGGGTTTGTGCTTGCTACTTGGAACATCACACACTCAATCAGGTTCCTACTCTATTGTTTTGTTTCTTTCATGTTGAAGTACCCTCAGCATAAACATGCAAAAACAAATATTTCCGGGAGAACTCTATGAAAAAAAAAATCAGAAAAATACACATTTACCAAAATATCTAACCAAATTATTTAGTCAGATGTCTTTGATACAGCATGGGATTCATCTGTTTGCTGACCTCACTGTGCTCCCCATTTTTGGGACTCTTCAGATCAACAGTTCTCTTAACAGTTTAGGGATACTGTTAGGCTTAGTATTAGGGTTAGGGCTAGGGTTAGAGCTAGTGTTAGGGTTAGAGAGAGTTTTGGGCAAATTTTTTTGATACTGGGTAGGATTCAATTTTTACCTAGCCTAAATCTGGTTGCCACTTTGGGGCCTTTCAGGTGCAACTGTTCACTATCAAGAACAGTTTGTGTTTTCAGGTATCACTGCATTTTGACCTATATGGGTGAATGGAAATCCTGCTGGAAATCATACAGAATTTGTGCAATCTCCTTGAAACTTCACACACTCAATCAGTTCTCCATATTCATTGACCTTTTATTTTTTATTTATTTTTTTTGTTTTGTTTTCTAAAAGAATCCCAAAGCTTAAGTACACAAAAACAAGTTTATCCAAGAACACTCTAAAAAAAGGGAAATACCTAGTTACTGTAATTCCTCCCCCATTGTTTGGTCATATTTCTTTGATAAGGTGCAGGAATTCATCTGGTTGCTATCCCACTATCTTCCCCAGTTTGGGATCCCCAAAATCAATGGTTCTCTTAACAGATCAGGGTTACTGTCAGGGTTTGATTTTGTTTTACGGCTAAAGTGAAAATATTGTGTTATGTGTAGAGATATTTTTTGTCTAGTTCTTTGATACAGGGCAGGATTCATCTGTTACCTATCCAAACTATGTTCGCCAAGTATGGGCCTTCTAAGTGCACGTGTTCACTGTCAGGAAGAGTTTGTATTTTCAGATTTCACTGAATTTTGACCTATATAAATGAAGGGAAATAGAGCTGGAAATCAAACAGGGTTGATGCTTGCTGCTTGAAACATCACACACTAAATCTGTGTCAGTATACATTGTCTTGTTTTTTTTTTTTTCTTGTTGAAATAGCCTTAACCTGAATCATGCAAAAAAAAAAAAAAAAAAAAAAAAAAAAAAAACTTTCCCCCCAAGAGCACTCTATAAAAAAACAACAGCAACAGGAAAATACTCATTTACTGAAATACCTAACCAAATTGTTTTTTAGATGTCTTTGAGACTGCACAGGATTCATCTGTTTGCTGCATTCAGTATGCTCCACAATTTTGGGAATGCTAGGATCATCTGTTCTCTAAACAGTTTATGGATAGTGGTAGGGTTAGGTATATGGTGAGGGCTAGGATTAGATCTAGGGTTAGGGTTAAAGTTAGTTTTAGGCTAATTTCTTTGATGCTGGGCAGGATTCATCATTTCTAGCCTAACTATGATCACTAAGTTTGAGCCTTCTATGTGCTACTGGTTGCTGTCAGGAACAGTTTGTATTTTCACATATCACTGCATTTAGACATATATGGGTCAATTGAAATCCAGCTGGAAATCAAACAGTGTTTGTGCTAGCTGCTTGAAACTTTACAAATTCAATCATTTCTCCATGAGCATTGTCTGTTTTTTTTTTTCTTTTAGAGGAATCCCAAAGCTGAAGGACACAAAAACGAGTTTAACAATAAGCACTCTATAAGAAAACATGGAAACACACAGTTAGTGTAGTTCCTCTTCTAATTCATTGCTTAGATTTCTGTGATAATGCACAGGAATTCATCTGTTTTCTAGCCCACTAGACTCTCCATGTTTGCAACTCCAAGGATCAATGGTTCTATAAACAGATTAGGTTTAGTGTTTGGGTGTTTGTTAGTTTTAGGGCAATGATAACAGCTTGTGTTATGTTTAGAGTTAGTTTCTGTCTAGTTTTATTTATTTATTTATTTATTTATTTATTTTTTTATTTTTTTTGGATAATGGGCAGGATTCATGTTCTACCTATCCTAACTATGCTCACCAAATTTGGGCCTTCGATGTTCACGTGTTCACTGTCAGGAAGAGTTTGTATTTTCTATTTTCACTGTACTTTGACCTATAAGGTTGAAGGAAAATTGAGCTGGTATTAAACAGAGTTTATGCTTGCTGCTTGAAACTTTAGAAACTCAATCAGGTATCAGTATATATGGTCTTTTTTTTATTGTTGAAACAACCCTAAGCTGAAGCCTGTAAAAGCAACATTGTCCAAGAGCAGTTTTTGAAAAAAACAGGAAAATATCAATTTAATGGACTATCTAACCAAATTATTTACTAAGAGGTCTTTGATACTGCAAAGGATTCATCTGATTGCTGGTCCCACTAAGCTCCACACTGTTGGAAATCCTATGATCAATGGTTCTCTAATGAGTTTAGAGATAGGGTTAGGGTTAGGGTTATGGTTAGGCTTGGGTTACAGATAGAGTTAGATTTAGATTTCGTTTGGGGCTAATTTCTTTGATACTGGGCAGGATTCATCTTTCACCTAGCCTAACTATGCTCACCACATTTCTGAATTCTAGGTACAATTGTTCGTTGTCACAGTTTTTATTTTCAGGTATCAATGCATTTTGACATATATGGGTGAATGGAAATCCAGCTGGAAATAAAACATATTTTGTGCTAGTCATTTGAAACTTCACACATAGTTAGTTCTCTGTGAACATTGTCTGGTTTGTTTCTTGTAGAAGAAGTCCAATGCTGAAGCACACAAAAACAAGTTTATTCTAGAGCATTGTATAAGAAAATATGGAAATACCCAGTTTCTGTAATTCCTCCCCTAATACTTTGATCAGATTTCTTTGATAATGGACAAGAATTCATCTTTTTTGCTAGCCCACTATGCTCTCCAAATATGAAACTCCAGGATCAATGGTTCTCTAAAGAGGTGAGGGTTACTGTCAGGGATTGTGTTAGTTTTAGGGCTAGGGTGCCAGCTAGTGTTATGATTAAAGTGGGTTTTTTTTTTGCCTAGTGTTTTTTGATACTGGCAGAATTAATTGTTTTTATAGCCTAACTAAGCTCGTGAAGGTTGGGCCTTCTAGGAGCAAGTGTTCACTCTCATAAGCAGTTTGTATTTTTAGGTTTTACTGCATTTTGACCTATAAGGGTGAAGGGAAATCAAGCTGGAAATTGAACAGGGTTTGTGCTTGCTGCTTGAATCTTCACAGACTCTATCAGTACTTAGATATTTTGTCTTGTTTCTTTTTTGTTGAAGTAACTCTAAGCTGAAGCATACAAGCATACAAAAACAACTTAATCTGAGAGCATTCTATTAAAAAACACGAAAATACCCATTTACTGAAACACCTAAACAAATTATTTTGTCAGATGTCTTTGATACTGCACAGGATTCATCTATTTTCTGGCTCCACTATGCTCCATACTTTTGGGACTGCTAAAATAAACTGTTCTCTAAACAGTTTATCGATAGTGATAGGGGTATGTATACAGTTAGGTCAAGGGTTAGATCTAGGTCTAGAGATAGAGTTAGATTTAGACTAATTTTTTTTTTGATACTGTCAAGATTCATCATTTTCCAAGCCTAACTATAATCACTAAGTTTGAGCCTTGTAGGTTCTACTGTTCGCTCTCAGGAACATTTTGTTCTTTCAGGTATCACTGCATTTTGACCTGTATGGTTGAATGGAAATCCAGCTGGAAATCAAACAGTGTTTGTGCTAGCTGCTTGAAACTTCACACACTCAATCAGTGCTCCATGAGCATTGTCTAGTTTGATTCTTTTAGAAGAATCCCAAAGCTGAAGCACACAAAAATGAGTTTTTCCATGAACACTCTAGAAGAAAACAGGGAAATACACAGTTAGTTTAATTCCTCTTCTAGTTTGTTGGTCAGATTTCTTTGATAATTTGCAGGATTTCATAAGTTTGCTAGCCCACTAGGCTTCCCATGTTTGAGACTCCCAGGATCAATGGTTCTCTAAAAAGGTTAGGTTTAGTATCAGCTTTGTGTTAGTTTTAGGGCAACAGTGAAAGCTTGTGTTATGGATAGAGTTACTTTTCTCTAGTTTCTTTCAAAATGGGCAGGATCCATATTTTACCTATCCTAACTATGCTCGCCATATTTGGGCCTTCTAGGTTCAAGTGTTCACAGTTAGGAACAGTTTGTATTTTCAGTCTTCACAGCATTTTGACCAATACGGTTGAAGGGAAATCAAGCTGGTAATCAAACGGAGTTTGTGCTTGCTGCTTGAACCTTCACACACTTAATCAGGTGTCCGTATATATGGTCTTCTTTCTTTCTTGTTGAAACAATCCTAAGCTTAACCCTGTAAAAGCAACATTGTATGAGAACAGTGTTTTAAAAAAAGGGAAAAAAATCCTCTTACTGGAATATCTAACCAAATTATATACTACGAGTTTTTTGATACTGCACAGGATTCATCTGTTTGCTGGCCCCACTAAGCTCCATACTGTTTGGACTCTTAGGATCAATAATTCTCTATTCAGTTTAGGGATAAGATTAGGGTTAGGGTTAGAATTAGGCCTAGGGTTACAGATAGTGTTATGTTTAGAGTAAGTTTTGGGCTTATTTCTTTGATACTGGACAGGATTCATCTTTCACCTAGCCTAACTATACCCGCCACATTTGCGCCTTCTAGTTACAACTGTTCATAGTCATGAATAGTTTGTATTTGCAGGTATCAATGCATTTTGACATATATGAGGAATGGATATGCAGCTGGAATTCAAACAGGTTTTGTGTTAGCCACTTGAAACTTCACACACACAATTAGTTCTCTGTGAGTATGGTCTAGTTTGTTTCTTGTAGAAGAAGCCCAAAGCTGACGCACACAAAAACAAGTTTATCCAATTGTACTGTATAAGAAAATAGGAAAATATCCAGTTTCTGTAATTCCACCCCTAATTCTGTGGTCAGATTTCTTTGATAATGCACAAGAATTCATCTTTTGGCTAAATCACTATGCTCCCCAAATTTGGGACTACAAGTAACAATGGTTCTCTAAAGAGGTGAGGGTTAGTGTCAAGGATTGTGTTAGTTTTATTCCTGTGGTGTCAGATAGTGTTATGGTTAGAAGATTTTATTGTCTAGTTTTTTTTTTAATACTGGGCTGAATTCATCTTTTTTTTAGCCTAACTATGCTAATGAAGTTTGGGCCATCTAGGAGCAAGTGTTCACTCTCATGAACAGTTTGTATTTTAAGGTTTACCTGCATATTCACCTGTAAGGGTGAAGGGAAATCAAGCTGGAAATCGAACTGAGTTTGTGCTTTCTGCTTGAAACTTCACACACTCAATCAGGTCTCAGATATTTTGTCTTGTTTCTTTTTTGTTGAAGTAGCTCTAAGCTGAAGCATACAAAAGCAACTTAATCTGAGAGCACTCTATTAAAAAAAAAACAGGAAAATACCCATTTACTGAAATACCTAACCAAATTATTTTGTCAGATGCCTTTGACACTGCACAGGATTCATCTGTTTGCTGGTTCTACTATGCTCCACATTTTTTGGGACTGCTAAAAATCAACTGTTCTCTAAACAGTTTATGGATAGTAATACGGTTATCTATACAATTAGGTCGAGTGTTAGATCTAGGATTAGGGTTAGAATTAGATGTAGACTAATTTCTTTGATACTGGTCAGAACTCATCATTTTTCTAGCCTAACTATGATCACTAAGTTTGAGTCTTCCAGGTGCTACTGTTCGCTGTCAGGAACAGTTTGTACTTTCAGGTATCACTGCATTTTGACCTATGTGGGTGAATGGAAATCCAGCTGGAAATCTAACCTTGTTTGTGCTAGCTGCTTGGGACATCACACACTCAATCAGTACTCCATGAGCATTGTTTGGCTTGATTCTTTTAGAAGAAGCCAAAAGGTGAAACACACAAAAATGAGTTTTTCCATGAGCACTCTATAAGAAAACAGGGAAATACACAGTTAGTTTAATTCCTCTTCTAATTCGTTGGTCAGATTTCTTTGATAATGGGCAGGATTTTATCTGTTTGCTATCCCACTAGGCTCCCCATATTTGAGACTCCCAGGATCAACGTTCTCTAAAAAGGTTAGGTTTAGTGTCAGTGTTTGTGTTAGTTTTATGGCAATGGTGACAGTTTATGTTATGGATAGAGTTAGTTTTTCTCTAGTTGTTTCATAATGGGCAGTATCAATATTTTACCTATCCTAATTATGCTGGCCATGCTTGGGCCTTCTAGGTTCAAGTGTTTATAGTCAGGAACAGTTTGAATTTTCAGTCTTCACCATATTTTGACCTATATGTTTGAAAAGAAATTGAGCTGGTAATCAAACAGAGTTTTTGCTTGCTGTTAGAAGCTTCACACACTTAATCAGTTCTTAGTATTTATTGTCTTGTTTGTTTCTTCTTGAAATAACCCTAAGGTGAAGCATGCAAAACCAAATTTCTCTGAGAGTATTGTATGGAAAACAACAACAACAACAACAACAACAACAGGTAAATCTCCATTTAGTGGAATACCTAACCAAATTATTTACTCAGACATCTTTGATACAGCACAGAATTCATCTCTTTGCTGGCCCACTAAGCTCCACACTTTTGGCACTACTAGGATCAATGGTTCTCTAATCAGTTTATGGATAGGAATAGGGTTAGGGTTAGGGTTCCGGCTAAGGTTAGATATAATGTTAGGTTTAGAGTTAATTTGGGCCTATTTCTTTGATATTGGGCAGGATTCATCTTTCACCTAACTAACTATGCTTGCCACTTTTGCGCCTTCTAGGTGCAACTGTTCACTATCAGGAACAGTTTGTATTTGCAGGTATAGTATATTTTGAGCTACATTGGTGAAAGGAAATCCAGCTGGAAGTCAAACAGGGTTTGTGCTAGCAACTCAAATCTTCACACCCTTAATCAGTTCTCCATGAGATTTTTCAAGTTTCTTTCTTGTAGAACAGGCCCAAAGCTGAAGCACACAAAATCAAGTGTATCCAAAAGCCCTGTGTAAGAAAATAAGGAAATACTCAGTTTCTGTAATTCCTTCCCTAATTCGTTGGTCATATTTCTTTGATAATGCACAAGAACTTAACCATTTGCTAGCCTCCTTTGCTCCCCATGTTTGGGATTCCAAGGATCAATGATTCTCTAAAGAGGTTATGGTTAATGTCAGAGATTGTATTAGTTTAGGGTCTAGAGTGCCAGGTAGTGTTATGGTTAGAGTTGGTTTTTGTGTAGTTTCTTTGACACTGGGAAGGATTCATCATTTTCCTATCCTAACTATGCTCCAAGTTTTGGCCATCTAGGTGCAAGTGTTCACTGTCAGAGTGTTTGTATTTTCAGGTTTCACTGAATTTTGACCTAGGCGGGTGAAGGGAAATTTAGCTGGAAATCGAAAAGGGTTTGTGCTTGCTGCTTGAAACTTCACAAACTGAATCAGGTATCAGATATTTTGTCTTGTTTCTTTTATGTTGAAGGAGCCCTAAGGTGAAGCATACAAAAACAACTTAATCTGAGAGCACTCTATTAAAAAAAAAACAGGAAAATACCCATTTTCTGAAATACCTAACCAAATTATTTTGTCAGATGTCTTTGATACTGCACAGGATTCATCTGTTTGCTGGTTCTACTATGCTCCACATTTTTGGGACTCCTAAGATCAATTGTTCTCTACACAGTTTATGGATATAGGGTTAGGTATATGGCTAGGCCAAGGGTTAGATCTATGGTTAGGATTAGAGATAGATTTAAGTTAATTTCTTTGATACTGGGCAGGATTCATAATTTTCCTAGCCTAATTATGATCACTAAATTTGAGCCTTCTAGGTACTACTGTTCACTGTATGGAACAGTTTGTATTTTCAGGTATCACTGCATTTTGACCTATATGGGTGAATGGAAATCTAGCTGGAAATCAACACAGCTCGTGTTAGCTACTTGAAACTTCACACACTCAATCAGTTCTTCATGAACATTGTCTGGTTTGCTTCTTGTAGAAGAAGCCCAAAGCTGAAGCACAAAAAAAAGTTTATCCAAGAGCACTCTATTAGAAAACATGGAAATACCCAACTACTGAAATTTCTTACCTAATTATTTGGTCAGATATATTTGATAAGGCACAGAAATTTATCTGTTTGATAGCACACTATCTCTCCAAATTTTGGACTCCAATGATCAATGGTTTTCTAAACATGTTAGCATGAGTGTTAGGGTTTATGGTCATTTAAGGGTTAGGGATAAAACCATGTGTTATGATTCAAGTTAGTTTTATTTAGTTTCTTTGATAAAGGAGGGATTCATCTTTTACCTATCCTAAGTATGCTCACCAAGTCTGGCCATCTAGGTGCAAGTTTTGCTGTCCAGAAGAGTTTGTATTTTCAGGTATCACTATATTTGACATATAAATGAATGGAAATCCAGCTGGAATTAAAACAGTGCTTGTGCTAGCTACTTGAAACTTCATGCACTCAATCTGTTCTCAATGAACACTGTCTAGTTTAAGTCTTGTAGAAAGAGCCCAAATCTGAAGCACACTAAAACAAGTATATTCAAAATCACTCTCTCAGAAAACAGGGAAATATCCAATTACTGTAAGGACACCCCTAACTACTGGGTCAGTTTTTTTTTTTTTTTTTTTTTTTTATAATATGAAGCAATTCACCTAGTTGCTAGCCCACTAGGCTCCCCAAGTTTGGGAATCCAAGGATTAATCATTTAATAAAGTGGTTAGGGTGAGTGTCAGGGTGTGCATTAGTTTTAGTTCTAGGGTAACAGCTTGTGTTATGGTTAGACTTAGTTATTGTCTAGTTTCTTTGATACTGCCACAATTCAACTTTTACCTATCCTAACTATGCTTGCCAAGTTTGGGCCTTCTAGGTGCAACTGTTCGCCATCAGGAACAAATTGTATTTTCAGTTTTCACTGCTTTTTGACCTGTATGTGTGAATGGAAATTGAGCTAGAAATTGAACAGGGTTTGTGGTTCCTACTTGAAATTTCACACAATGAATCAGGTAACAGAATGCATTGTCTTTTTTCTTTTTGTTGAAGTAGCCCTCATCTGAAGCATGGAAAAACATCTTAATCTGATAGCACTCTATGTAAAAACAGAAAAATACCAATTTACTGAATTACCTAACCAAATTTTTTAGTCAGATGTCTTTGATACTGCAAAGGATTTATTTGTTTGCTGGCTTCACTCTGCTCTATACTTTTTGGACTACTAGAATCAAAAGTTCTCTAAACAGTTTAGGGATAGGATTAGGGTTAATATTAGAGTTTGGGCTGGGATAGTTCTAGTGTTAAGTTTAGAGTTAGTTTTGAGACAATTCCTTGGATACTGGGAAGGATTCAACTTCTAGGTGCAAGTGTTCACTGTCAGGAACAGTTTGTATTTTCAGGTATGCTGCATATTATCCTATATAGGTGAATGAAAATCCAGCTTGAAATCAAACACGGTTTGTGCTAGGTGCTTAAAACTTCACACACTCAATCAGTTCTTTGTGAGCATTGTCTTGTTTGTTTTTTGTAGAAGCAACACAAAGCTGAAGGTTATAAAAACAAGTTTATCAAAGAGCACTCTATTAGAAAACAGGGAAATACCCAATTACTGAAATTCCTCACCCAATTGTTTGGTCAGATTTCTTTGATAAGGCACATGAATTCATCTGTCTGATATTCCACTATTTCTCCACATTTGGAACTCCAATGGTCAATGGTTCTCTAAAGAGGTTAGGGTGAGTGTCAAGGTTTATGTTATCTTAAGGGTTAGGGATACAAGGATGTGTTATGGTTCGAGTAAGTTTTTATCTCGTATTTTTTTTTTTTTATACAGGAAGGGTTCATCTTTTACCTTTCCTAAGTATGGTCACCAAGTCTGGTTATCTACGTGCAAGTTTTTGCTGTCAGGAACAGTTTGTATTTTTTAGTTTCACTGCATTTTGACATATACTGGTGAATGGAAATCGAGCTGAAAATTGAAAAGGGTTTGTGCTTGTTGCTTGAAACTTCACACACTCAATCAGGTCTCAGAATGCATTGTATCGTTTCTTTCTTGTTGAAGTATCCCTAATGTGAAGCATGCAAAAACAACTTAATCCAAAAGCACTTGATGAAAAAACAGGAAAATAAAAATTTACTGAAATACCTAACCAAATTATTTATTCACATGTCTTTAATACTGCACAGAATTCATCTGTTTGCTGTCCCAACTATGCTGCAAAATTTTGGGAATCTGAGGATCAATGGTTCTCTAAGCAGTTTGGGGAAAATGTTAGGTTTAGGTTTAAGGTTAGGGTTAAGGTTAGAGGTAGTGTTAGGGATAGCATTAGTTTTGGGCCAACTTCTTTGATACTGGGCAGGTCTCATGTTTTACCTAGGCTAACTATGCTTGCCAAGTTGGGGCCTTTATGTGCACCTGTTCACTGTTATCAACAGTTTGTGTCTTCAGGTATCACTGCATTTGACCTATATAGATGAATGCAAATCCAGCTGTAGTTCAAACAGTGTTTGTGATAGCTACTTGAAATTTCACACGCTCAATCAGTTCTTTATGAGCATTGTCTAGTTTATTTCATGTAGAAGAAACCCAAAGCTGAAGCACACTAAAAGAAGTATATACAAAAGCATTCTCTATGAAAACAGGGAAATACCCAGTTACAGTAATGCCTCCCCTTATTCTTTGGTCAGATCTTTGATAATATGAAGGAATTCATTTGTTTGCTAGCCCACTAGGCTCTCCATGAATGGGTCTCCAAGTATCAAAAGTTCTCTAAACATGTTAGTGTTAGTTTCAGTATTTATTTTTAGTTTTAGGACTCAGGTGAAATCTTGTATTATGTTTAGAGGTCGTTTTTTTTTTTTTTTTCTACTTACTTTGATACTGGCATGGATTCATCTAATATGTAGCCTAACTATGCTCACCAAGTTTGGGCATTCTAGGTGTATGTTTTTGCTGTCAGGAACAGTTTGTGTTTTCAGGTTTCACTGTATTTGGAACTATATGCAATAATGTGTATGAAACCTGAAATCAAAAGGGTTTTTGCTATGTGCTTGAAACTTCACAAAATCAATAAGTTCTGTGTGCTCATTGTCTGGTTGGTTTCTTTTAGAAGAAGCCAAAAGCTGAAGCACAAAAATAAGTTTATCCAAGAGCACTCTATAAGAAAACAGGAAAATACCCAGTTATAGAAATTACTCCCCTCATTGTTTAGTCCAATTTCTTTGTTAAGACACAGGATTTCATCTGTTTGCTAACCCTTTAGGCTCCCCAATTTGGGAATACAAGGATCAATGATTCTCTAAAACTTTTAGGGTCAGAGTTTGTGTTAGATTTAGGGCTAGGGTAACAGCTAATGTTATGGTTAGAGTTAGGTTTTGTTTAATTTCTTTGCTACTGCACAGGATTTATATTTTTACCTAGCCTGACTATGCTCGCCAAGTTTTCACCTTCTAGATGCAAGTGTTCACTGTCAGGAACAGTTTGTATTTCCAGGCTTCACTGCATTTTGACCTATATGGGTGAATAAAAATCCAGCTGGAAATCAAACAGGGTTTGTGCTTACTTCTTGAAACTTCACAACTCAATCAGGCCTCAGTATGCATTGTCTTTTTTCTTTCTTGCTGAACTAGATCTAAGGTAAAGCATGCAAAAACAACTTATTCTGAGAGCACTCTATAAAAAAAAAGAAAAGAACCACTTACTAAAATACCTAATCAAATTATTTAGTGAGTTGTCCTTGATACTGCACAGGACTGATCTGTTTGCTGGCCCTACTTGGCTCCACATTTTTCAGACTCCTATGATCAATGCTTTTCTAAATTGTTTAGGGATAGGGTTATGATCAGGGTTAGGGATAGGACTAGGGTTAGGCCTAGTGTTAGGGTTAGATTTACTTTTGGGACAATTGGTTTGATACTGGGAAGGATTCAAATTTTCCCTAGCATAACTCTGCTCACCAAGTTTGGGTCTGCTAGGTGAAACTGTTCGCTGTATGAACAGTTTTTATTTTCAGGTATCACTTCATTTTGACTGATATGTGTGAATGGAAATCCAGCTGGAAATCAAACTGTTTTTGTCCTAGCTGCTTGAAACTTCAAACACTGAATCATTTCTCTGTGAACATTGTCTGCTTTGTTTCTTGTAGAAGAGGCCCAAAGCTGAAGCACACAAAAAAAGTTTCTCCAAGAGCACTATATTAGAAAAGAGGGTAATACTAAGTTACTGAAATTCCTCCCTCAATTGTTTGGTCAGATTTCTTGGATAAGATGTAGAAATTTATCTGTTTCATATCCAACTAGTCTCCCCAAGTTTGGGACTCCAAGGATCAGTGGTTCTCTAAACAAGTTAGGGTGAGTGTAACAGTTTGTGTTAGTTTTAGAGATAGGGTTAAAGACTTGTGTTATGGTTAAAGTTGTTTTTTCTCTGATTTCTTTGATACTACGCAGAATTCGTCTTTTTCCTGTCCTAATAATGCTCACTATGTTTGCACCAACTAAGTGTAAGTATTTCCTGTAAGAAACAGTTTGTATTTTCAGGTTTCACTGCATTTTGACCTATATGGGTGAATAAAAATTGAGCTGGATATCGAACATGTTTTGTGCTTGCTGGTTGAAACTTCACACACTGAATTATGTCTCAGAATGCATTTTTTTTTTGTTTCTTTCTTGTTAAAGTAGCCTAAGCTGAAGCACAGAAACACAACTTAATCTGAGAGCACTCTATAAAAAAAAACAAACAAACAGGAAAATACTCATTTACTGAAATACCTAACAAAATTATTTACTCAGATGTTTTTGATACTGAACAGGATTCATCAGTTTGCTGGCTTCACTCTGCTCTACACTTTTCAGACTCCAAGCATCAACGTTTTTCTATACAGTTTAGCTATAGTTGTAGGGTTAATGTTAGGGCTAGGGTTAGAGATAGTGTTAGGTTTAGAGTTATTTTTAGGCTAATTTCTTTGATACTGGGCAGGATTCAACTTTTCCCTACCCAAGTTTGGACCTTCTAGATAAAAGTGTTTGCTCTCAGGAACAGTTTGTATTTTCAGGTATCACTACATTTTGACCTATATAAGTGAATTAAAATCCAGCTGGAAATTAAAAAGGATTTGGGCTACCTTCTGAAACTTCTCACACTCAATCAGTTCTCCATGAGCATTGTCTGCTTTTTTTCATGTTGAAGAGGCCCAAAGCTGAAGCACACAAAAACAAGTTTATCCAAGAGCACTGTACAAGAATACAGGGACATACCCAGTTACTGAAACTCCTCCCCCAATTATTTTGTCAGTTTTCTTTGATAAGGTGCAGGAATTCTTCTGTTTGATAGCCCACTATCTTCTGATGATTGGGACTCCAAGGGTAAATGATTCTCTAAAAAATTTAGGGTGAGTGTCCGGGTTTGTGTTAGTTTTAGCGCTTGGGATAAAAGCTTGTGTTATGGTTAGAGTTAGTTTTTATCTAGTTTCTTTGATCCTTGGAAGGATTAATCTATTACCTGTCCTAAGTATGCTTACCAAGTTTGGTCCATCTAGATGCAAGTGTTCACTGTCAGGAACAGTTTGTATTTTCAGGTATCTCTTTATTTTGACCTATATGGGTTAATAGAAATAAAGTTGGAAATCAAACAGGGTTTATGCTTGCTGCTTGAAACTTCACACACTCATTCAAGTCTCAGAGGGCATTGTCTTGTTTTTTTTTTTTTTCTTTTTGACGTATCCCTAAGCTGAAGCATACAAATACTATTTAATCTGATTGCACTCTATGAAAAAAATGGAAAATACACATTTACTGAAATACCTAAACAAATTTTTTAGTCAGGTATATTTGATAATGCACAGGACTCATCTCTTTGATGGCCCCATTCTTCTCCATGCTTTTTGGACTCCTAGGATAAATGGTTCTCTAAACAGTTTAGGGATAGGTTTAGGGTTAGGGTTAGGGTTACCGCTAGGGTTAGATCTAGTGTTAGGGTTAGAGTTAGATGTGGGCCAATGTCTTTGATATATCAGGATTCAACATTCAACTAGCCTAACTATGCTCACCAAGTTGAGTCTTCTAGTTGCAACTGTTTAATATCAGGAAGAGTTTTTATTTTCAAGGATCACTGCATTTTGACGTATATGAGTGAATGGTAATCCATGTGGATATCAAACGGGGTTTGTGTTACCTGCTTGAAACTTCACACACACAATTAATTCTCCATGAGCATTGTCTGGGTTGTTTCTTGTATAAGAATCTCAAAGCAGAAGAACAAAATAACAACTTTATCCAAGAACGCTCTATGAATAAACAGGGAAATTCCCAGTTACGGAAATTTCTTCCTTAATTCATTGGTCAGATTTCTTTGGTAATGCAGAGGAATTCATATGTTCACTAGCTCCCTAGATTCCCCAAGTTTGGGACTACATAGATATGGTTCTCTAACCAGGTTAGGGTTAGGGTCAGGGTTTGTGTTAGTTTTAGGGCTAGGGTTACAAACTTGTGTTATGGTTAGAGTTAGTATTTGTCTAGTTTCTTTGATACTGGGAAGGACTCAATTTTACCTATCATAACAATGCTCACCAAGTTAGGCCCATAAATTTGCAAGTGTTTCCTGTTAGAACAGTTTGTATTTCAGGTTTCTCTGCATTTTGAACTATGTGGCTGAATGGAAATTGAGCTGGAAATCAAAGAGGGTTTGTGCTTGCTGCTTCAAACTTCACACACTCAAGCAGGATTCAGAATCACATTTTCTTGTTTCTTTCTTGTTGATGTAGCCCTAAGCTGAAGCATGCAAAAACAACTTAATTTGAGAGAACTCTATGAAAAAACAGAAAAATACCCATTTACTGAAATATCTAACCAAATCATGAAGTCAGATGTCTTTGATACTGCACAGCATTCATCTGTTTGATAGCTCCACTCTAATCCATACTTCTCAGACTCCTAGGATCAAAAAATTTAGGGTAAGGGTTAGAGCTAATGTTAGGGTTAGAGTTAGTTTTGTGCCAAAATCTTGGATACTAGGCAGAATTCAACTGTTACCTAGCCTAACTATGCTTCCCACGTACGGACTTTCTAGGGGCAAGTGCTCACATTCAGGAGCAGTTTGTATTTTCAGGTATCACTGTATTTTGACATATATAGGTGAATGGAAGTCTAGCTGGAAATCAAACAGGGTTTATGGTAGCTGCTTGAAACTTCACATACTCAATCAGTTATCTATGACCATTGCTGTTTTTTTTAGAAGTAGCCCAAAGATAAATCACAAAATACCAAGTTTATCCAAGAGCATGCTATAAGGAAAGAGGGAAACAAATATTTACTGAAGTTTATCCCCCAATTATTTGGTCAATTTCTTTAAATATTGCAGGAATTCATCTGTTTGCTAGCCCACAAAGGTCCTGATATTTGGGATTCCAAGGATCAATGGTTGTCTAATCTGGTGAGGGTTATTGTCATGGTGTGTGTTACTAAAAGTAAACCTGATATGTTGTGTTAAGTTTAGAGTTAGTTTTCATCTAGTTTCTTTGATACTGGGCAGGATTAATATTTTATCTATCCAACTAGACTCGCCAAGATTTGGACTTCTAGGTTAAAGTGTTCACTATCATGAACAGGTTGTAGTTTCAGGTTTCACTGCATTTGGAACTATATGAGTGAATTAAAATCAACCCTGAATCAAACAGGGCTTGTGCTAGCTGCTTGAATTTTAACACACTCAAGAATTCTCCATGAGCATTGTCTGGTTTGTTTCTTAAAGAAGAAGCCCAATGCTGAAGCACACAAAAACAAGATTGTCCAAGACAACTCTATAAGGAAACAGGAAAATACCAAGTTACTGAAATTTCTCCCTCAATTTGTTGGTCAGATTTCCTTGATAATGCACAGAAAATCATCTGTTTCCTAGCCCAATAGGCTCTCCATGTTTGGGACTCCAAGTATCAATGGTTCTCTAAAAAGTATAGGGTTAGTGTCAGGGTTTGTGTTAGTTTTATAGCTGGGGTGACAGCTTGTGATATGGGTAGAGTTAGTTTTGTCTAGTTTATTTGATACTAGGTAAGATTAATATTTTCCTAGCCGAAATATGCTCACCAAGATTAAGAATTCTAGATGCAAGTGTTTGCTGTAAGAAACAGTGTGTATTTTCAGGTTTCACTTCATTTTGACTTATACGGGTGAATGGAAATCAAGCTGAAAATCTAACAAGGTTTGTGCTTGCTGCTTCAAACTTCACACACTCAGTCAGGTCTCAGAATGCATTTTCTTGTTTCTTTCTTGTTGAAGTAGCCCTAAGCTGACCTATGCAAAACCAACTTAATCTGAGAGCACTCTGTGAAAAAACAGAATAATACCCATTTATTGAAATATCTAACCAAATCATTTAGGCAGATGTCTTTGATACTACACAGCATTCATCTGTTTGATACCTCCACTGGACTCCACACTTATCGGACTCCTAGGATCAATGTATCTCAAAACAGTTTATGGATAGGGTTAGGGTTCCTGTAAGGGTTAGGGTTAGTGTTAGAGCTAATGTTAGGTTAGAGTTAGTATTGTGCCAAAATCTTGGATACTGGGCAGAATTCAACTTTTACCTTGCTTGTCAAGTTTGGGTCTTCTAAGTGCAAGTGTTTGCTGTCAGGAACAGTTTGTATTTTCAGGTATCATTGCATTTTGACCTATAGAGGTGAATGGACATCCAAATGGAAATCCAACATGGTTTGTACTAGCTTCTTGAAATTGCACACACTCAATAAGTTCTCCGTGAGCATTGTCTGATTTGTTTCTTGTAGAAGAGGCCCAAAGCTGAAGCCCACAAAAACAAGTGTAATGAAGAACACTCTATAAGAAAACAGGGAAATGCCCAGTTACTGAAATTCCTCCCCCTATTGTTTGGTCAGATTTCTTTGTAAGACACAGGAATTCATTTGCTTTTTAGCTCACTAGGCGTCCCAAGTTTGGTACTCCAAGTATCAATGGTTCTCTAAACAGGTTAGGGTTAGTATCAAGGTTTGTGTTAGTTTTAGGGCTAAGGTTAAAAACTTGTGTTATAGTTAGTTAGTTTTTGTGTAATGTCTTGGATACTGGGCAGGATTCATCTTTTATCTATCATGTTTAGCCATGATTGTAAATTAGGCCATCTAGGTGCAAGTTTTTGCTTTCAGGAACACTTTATATTTTCAGGTATCACTGCATTTTTACCTATATGGGTGAATGGAAATCCAGCTGGAAATCAAACATGGTTTGTGCTAGCTGCTAGAAAAATCACACACTCAATCTGGTCTCAGAATGCATTGCCTTGAATATTTCTTAATGAAGTAGCAATAGATGTAGCATGCAAAAATAACTTAATATAAACACTATATGAAAAAACAGGAGCATACACATTTACTGAAATATCTATCAAAATTATTTAGTCAGAGGTTTTTGATACTGCACAGGATTCATCTGTTTGCTGGCCACATTCTGCTTCACATTTTGAGGACTACTCGGGTCAATCATTCTCTAAGTATTTTTGGGATAGATTTAGGGGCAAGGGTAGGTTTTGGGATAGGGTTATAACTAGTTTTAGGTTTAGAGTTAGTTTTGGCCAATTTCTTTGATAGTGGGCAGGATTCAACTTTTTCCTAGCCTAACTATCTCGCTAAGTTTGGGACTTCTAGGTGCAACTGTTCCCTCTCAGGTACAGTTTGTATTTTCAGGTATCACTTCATTGTGACATATATCAGTGAATGGAAATCCAGCTGCAAATCAAACATGGTTTGTGCTAGCTCCTTGAAATTTCACACACTCTACCAGTTCTTTGTGAGCATTGTCTGGTTTATTCCTTTTAGAAGAGGTCCAAAGCTGAAGGAAAAAAAATAATTTATCCAAGATCACTCTATA
This sequence comes from Marmota marmota marmota, assembly GCF_001458135.2. NCBI lineage: Eukaryota > Metazoa > Chordata > Mammalia > Rodentia > Sciuridae > Marmota > Marmota marmota. The sequence continues at coordinate 104,494 of NW_026006543.1, forward strand.
AGAAAACAGGAAAATACCCAGTTACTAAAATTTCCCCTTCAATTGTTTGGTCAGATTTCTTTGATAAGATGCAGGATTTCATCTGATTGCTTTCTCACTAGGTTCCCCAAGTTTGGAACTCCAAGTATCATTGGTTCTCTAAATAGGTTAGGTTTAGTGTTAGGGATTCTGTTAGTTTTAGGGCTAATGTTAAAATCTTGTGTTATGGCTAGAGATAGATTTTGTCTAGTTTTTTGATACTTGGAGGGATTCATCTTTTACCTATTCTAAACATGCTCACCAAATACGGTCCATCTAGTTGCAATTGTTCGCTGAAAGAAACAGTTTGTATTTTCAGGTTTCACTGAATTTTGACCTATAAGGGTGATGAAAATCAAGGTGGAAATTGAACTGGGTTTGGTTTGTTGCTTGAAACTTCACACTCTCCTTCAGTTCTCTGTAAGCATTGTCTGTTTCATTTCTTGTAGAAGAGGCCCAAAGCTGAATCAAACAAAGAAGTGTAACCAAGAGCACTCTATAAAAAAACCAGGAAATACCCAATTACTGAAATTCCTCACCCAATTTTTTGATCAGATTTCTTTGATAAAGTGCAGAAATTAATCTGTTTGCTACCCCACTATTCTCCCTAAGTTTGGGACTCCAGGTTAGGAGTTCTAAGAATTAAATATTCTCTTAACAGGTTAGGGTTAGTGTCAGGGTTTTTGTTAGTTTTAGACCAAGGGTGACAAGCTTGTGTTATGGTTTGAGTTAGTTTGTTGATAGTTCCTTTGTTACTGGGAAGGATTCATTTTTTGCATAACCTAACCATGCTACTCAAGTTTGGGCCATCTAAGTGCAAGTATTTGCTTTCAGGAACATTTCGTATTTTCAGGCTTCACTGCATTTTGACCAATTTGGGTGATGGAAATTGAGCTGTAAACTGAAAGGTGTTTGTGCTTGCTGCTTGATACTTCACACACTCAATCAGGTCTCACAGTGCATTGTCTTGATTCTTCTTTTTTTTTAGTAGCACAGAGCTCAATCATGAAAAAATAACTTACTCTGAGAACACTCTATGACAAGAAGGAAAATACACATTTACTGAATTACCTAACCAAATTATTTAGTCAGTAGTCTTTAATACTGCACAGGATTCATCTGATCGCTGCCCCCACTCTGCTCCACACTTTTGGGACTCCTAGGATCAATGGTTCTCTAAACTATTTAGGGATATATTTAGGGTAATGGTTTAGTGCTGGAGTTAGATCTAGTGTTTGGGTTAGATTTACTTTAGGGCCAATTTCTTTGATACTGGTAGGATTCACATTTTACATAGCCTAACTATGCTCATCAAGCTTGGGCCTTCTAGGTCCACCTGTTTGATGTCAGGAACAGTTTGTATTTTTAGGTATCAATTCATTTTGTCCTATATGGGTGAATGGATATCTAGCTGGAAATCAAACATGGCTGTACTAGCTGCTTGAAACTTCACACACTCAATAACTCCTCCATTATCATTGTCTGCTTTGTTTTTTGTAAAAGAGGCCTAAAGCTGAAACACAGAAAAATAAGTACATCCTAGAGCACTCTATTAGAAAACAGGAAAATGCATGTTCCTGAAATTCCTCCCTTAATTGTTTGGTCAGATTTGTTTGATAAGGCACAGGAATTCATCTCTTTGTTAGCCACTAGCCTCCCCAAGTTTGGGGCTCCAAAATTCAATGGTTCTTTCAACAGTATAGAGTACGTTTCAGGGTTTGTGTTAGATTTAGGACTAAAATTACAACCTTGTGTTATGATTAGAGTTAGTTATGTGCAAATTTCTTTGATGCTGGGCAGGATTCAACTTTTACCCTGCCTAACTATTCTCGCCAATTTTGGGCCTTCTAGGTACAACTGTTCCTTGTCAGGAACAGTTTGTATTTTCAGGATTCATGGCATTATAATCTGTATGGGTGAATGGAAATCAAGATGGAAATTGAACACAATTTGTGCTTGGTGCTTGAAACTTCACACACTGAATCAGTTCACAGAATGCATTTTCTTGTTTCTTCTTGTTGAAGTAGCCCTAAGCTGAAGCATGCAAAACAACTTAATCTGAGAACACTCTATGAAAAATAACCAGAAAATAAACATTTACTGAAATACCTAAACAAATTATTTAGTCAGATGTTTTGATACTGCACAAGATTCATCTGTTTTGGCTCCACTGTGCTCCACACTATTGAAAGCCCTAGGACAAAAGTTCTTTAAACTGTTTAGTGATAGCTTTATGGTTAGGGCTAGGGTTATGGCTAGGGTTAGATCTAGTGTTATGTTTAGAGTTAGTTTTGGGTCAATTTCTTTGATACTTGGCATAATTCAAATTTTTCCTAGCCTAACTAAGCTCACAAAGTTTGGGCCTTCTAGGTGCAACTGCTTGCTGTCAGGAAGAGTTTGTATTTTCAGGTATCACTGCATTTTGACCTATATAGGTGAATACACATACAGCTAAAAATAAAAGAGTGCTTTTGCTAGTTGCTTGAATCTTCACACACTCAGTCAGTTCCCCATCAGTATTGTCTGGTGTGTTTCTTATAGAAGAGGCTAAAAGCTGAAGTCCAAAAAAAAACAAAAAAAAAAAAAAAACAATTTTATCCAGGAGCACTCTATAGGAAAACAGGGAAATACACATTTACTGAAATTCCTCTCCAATTTTTTACTCAGATACCTTGGAAAAAGCAGCACAGGAATTTATCTCTTTGAAGCCCACTAGATTCTCAAAGTTTGGGACTCCACTTATCAATGGTTCTCTAAAGAGGTTAGGGTTAGTGTCAGTGTTTGTGTTAGTTTGGGGGGCTAAAGTTACAAGCTTGTGTGGTGGTTAGAGTTAGTTTTTTTTCTAGTTTCTTTGTTACTGGGCATAATTCATCTTTTACCACTCCTAACCATGCTCGGCAAGATTTGGCCATCTAGATGCATCTTTTCGCTTCTGGGAACAGTTTGCATTTTCAGGATACACTGCATTTTTACCTATATGTTGAGGGAAATTTATCTGGAAATGGAACAGGGTTTGTGCTTGCTGCTTGAAACTTCACATATTCAATCAGATCTCAGAATGCATTGTCATGATTCTTTCTAGTTGAAGTAGCAAACAGATGAAGCATGCAAAATTGACTTAACCTGAATACTCTATGAAAAATGGAGAAAAATACCCATTTACTGAAATGCCTAACCAAATCATTTAGTCAGATGTCTTTGATACTACACAGGATTCATCTGTTTGTTATTTAAACTCTTCTCCACACTTTGGAGAGTCCTAGGATCAATGGTTCTCTAAACAGTTTAGGGATAGTGTTAGGTTTAGGGCTGGGGTTAGAGCTACTGTGAGGGTTAGAGATAGTTTTGGGCCAATTTGTTTGATACTGGGAAGTATTTAACGTTTACATAGCCTAACTATGCTTGACAAGTTTGGGCCTTCTAGATTCAACTGTTCACTGTCATGAACAGTTGGTATTTTCAGGTATCACTGCATTTTGACATATATGGGTGAACGGAAATCCAGCTGGAAAACAAAAAACGTGTGTGCTAGCTTCTTGAAACTTCAAACACTCAAAAAGTTCTTTCTGAGCATTGTCTTGTTTGTTTTATGTAGAAGAGGCCCTAAAGCTGAACCACACAAAAACAAGTTTATAAGATCACTCTATAAGAAAACACAGAAATACCCAGTTACTAAAATTCCTCCCCCAATTGTTTGGTCAGAGTTCTTTCAAAAGGCACAGAAATTCATCTGTTTGCTAGCTCATTATGCTACACATATTTGAGACTCCAAGTGTCAATGGTTCTCAAAACAGGTTATATTTAGTGTCAGGGTTTTTGTTAGTATTACGGCTAAGGTTACAAGCTTGTATTATGGTTAGAGATAGTTTTTGTCTAGTTTCTTTGATACTGGGAAGGATTCATCTTTTACTTTCTCTAACCATGCTCACAAAATTTTGACATCTAGGTGCAAGTGTTCAGTTTCAGGAACAGTTTGTATTTTCAGGTTTCACTGCATTTTGACCTATATGGCTAAATGGAAATCCAGCTGGAAATAAAACAGGGTTTGTGTTAGCTGCTTGAAACATCACATAATCAATCAGTTCTCTGTGAACATTTTCTGGTTTGTTTCTTCTAGAAGTAGCTGAAAGTTGAAGCACACAAAAACAAGTTTATCTAAGAGCACTCTATTAGAAAACAAAAAAGTATGAGTTACTAATATTCCTCCCCTAATTGTTTGGTCTGAGTTTTTGGATGAGGCATAGGAATTCATCTGTTTTCTAGCCCATTAGGTTTCCAGAGTTTGGGACTCCAAGGATCAATGGTTTTCTACACAAGTTATGGTAAGTGTCAGGATTTGTGTTAGATTTAGGACTAAGGTTAAAACCTTGTGTTATGGTTAGAGTTAGTTTTGGGCCTATTTCCTTGATACAGGGAAGGATTAAACTTTTACCTATCCTAACTGTGCTCACCAAGTTTGGCATTCTAGGTGCAAATATTCCCTGTCAGGAAAAGTTTATATTTTCAGGTTTCACTGCATTATGCATTATATAGTTGACTGAATATTGTGCTGGAAATCAAACAGGGTATGCACATTCTGCTTGAAACTTCACACACTCAATCAGGTCTCAGAATGCATTTTCTTGTTTCTTTCTTGTTGATGTAGCCCTAAGCTGAAGCATGAAAAAAAAAAAAACTTAATCTGAGAGCACTCTATGAAATAACAGGAAAATAACTATTTACTGAAATACCTAACCAAATCATTTATTCAGATTTCTTTGATATTGCACAGCATTCATCTCTTTGATAGCTCCACTTGACTCCACACTTTAAGACTCCTTGAATCATTGGTTCTGAAAACAGTTTATGGATAGTTTTAGGGATACTGTTAAAATTAGGGTTAGTATTAGACCTAATATTAGTGTTAGAGTTAGTTTTGGGACAAAATCTTGGATACTGGGCAGAATTCAACTTTTACCTTGCCTAAATATGCTCACCAAGTTTGGCCTTCTAGGTGCCAGCGTTTGCTGTCAGAAACATTTTGTATTTTCAGGTATCACTGCAATTTGACCTATATAGGTGAATGGAAATTTAGCTGGACATCCAACATGGTTTTTGCTAGCTGCTTGAAACTGCACACACTCAATCAGTTCTCTGTGAGTATTGTCTGATTTATTTCTTGTAGAAGAGGCTTAAAGCTGAAGCACAGAAGAACAAGTTTATACAAGAGCACTCTATTTTAAAAAAATGGAAATAACCAGTTAGTAAAATTCCTCACCCAATTCATTGGTCAGACTTCTTTGAGAAGGCTCATGAATTCATCTATTTGATTGCCCACTATTGCCCCAAATTTGGGACTCTGAGGATCAATGGTTCTCCAAACATCTTAGGGTGAGTGTCAGGGTTTGTTTTAGATTTAGTGCTAGGGTTACAAGCTTGTGTTATGGTAAGAGCTAGTTTTGATCTAGTTTCTTTGATACTGGAAAATATTAATCTTTTACCTATCTCAAGTATGCTTTTCAAGTCCAGCCATCTAGGTACAAGGGTTTGCTTTCAGGAACAGTTTGTGTTTTCAGGTTTCACTGCATTTTTACATATATGGGTGAATGGACATCGAGCTGGAAATTGAACAGGGTTTGTGCTTACTGCTAAAAACTTCACACACTCTATCAGGATTCAGAGTGCATTGTCTTGTTTGTTTCTTGTTGAAGTAACCCTAAGAGCACTGTATGAAAGCACCCTGAGAACACTCTATGAAAAAAAACAAAAAAAAAAAACCCTAATTAATTGAAATACCTAAACAAATCATATAGTCAGACTTCTTTGATACTGCACAGCATTCATCTGTTTGATTCCTCCACTCAAATACACACTTTTCGTACTCCTAGGATCAATGTTTCTCGAAATATTTTATGGATAGGATTAGGGTTACTGTTAGCGTTAGAATTCGTGTTAGATTTAATGTAAGGTTTAGAGTTAGTTTTGGGCCAAAATCTTGGATTCTGAGCAGAATTCAATTTTTACTTTGCCTAACCTATGCTTGCCAAGTTTGGGCTTTCTAGGTGCAAATGCTCACTGTCAGGAACAGTTTGTATTTTCAGGTTTCACTGCATTTTGGCCTATACTGATGAATAATATCAAGCTGAAAATTGAACACCATTTGTGTTTGCTGCCTCAAACTTCACACACTCAATCAGGTCTCAGAATGCATTACCTTGATTCTTTCTTGTTGAAGTAGTCCTAAGCTGAAGCACGCATAAACAACCTAATCCAATAACACTTTATGAAAAAAAATGGAAAGGTTAAAGTTAGAGTTAGAACAATGCTAGAGCTAGTGTTAGGGTTAGAGTAGGTTTAGGACCAATTTATTTGATAGTGGGAAGGATTCAAGATTTTCCTAGTGTAACTATGCTTACCAAGTTTGGGTCTTCTAGGTACGAATGTTCCCTGTCAGAAACAGTTTGTATTTTCAGGTTTCACTGCATTTTGACTTACATGGGTGAATGAAAATCCAGATTGAAATCAAACAGGGTTTGTGCTAGCTTCTTGAAACTTCAAACACTCAATTATTTCTCTGTGATAATTGTCTGCTTTGTTCCTTGTAGAAGAGGTCAAAAGCTGAAGCACACAACAACAAGTTTATCCTAGAGCACTCCGTAAGTAAACAGGGAAATACCTATTTACTGAAATTCCTCCCCCAATTGTTTGGTCAATTTTCTTTGATAAGGTGCAAGAATTCATCTGTTTGCTAGGCAACTATGCTTCCCATGTTTGGGACTACAAGTAACCATGGTTCTCTAAACACATTAGGGTGAGTGTCAGGTGTTGTGTTAGCTTTAGGGCTAGTGTTACAAGCCTATGTTATGGTTAGAGCTAGTTTATATCTAGTTTCATTGTTACTGGGAAGGATTCATCTTTTACCTATCCCAAGTATGCTCACCAATTCCAGACACCTAGGTACAAGTGTTTGCTTTCAAGAACAGTTTGTGTTTTCAGGTTTCAATGCATTTTGACCTATATGGGTGAGTGAACATCGAGCTGGAAATCGAACAGGGTTTGTGCTTGCTGCTAAAAACTTCTCTCACTCTATTAGGATTCAGAGTACATTGTCTTGTTTCTTTCTTGTTGAAGTAGCCCTAAGCTGAAACATGCAAAAA
>NW_026006543.1:114513-123518 GCF_001458135.2 Marmota marmota marmota
ATATATATAAACTTACTCAGAAAGCACTGTATGAAATACCCATTTACTGAAATACCTAAATAAATTATTTAGTCAGGTATCTTTGATACTGCACAGGATTTATCTCTTTGATAGCCCCACTCTTTTCTACACTTTTTGGACTACTATGATCAATAGATCTCTAAAAAGTTTAGGGAGAGTGTTAGGGTTAAGGTTAAAGTTAGAGCTAGGGTAAGAGTTAGTGTTAGGGTTAGAGTTAGTTTAGGGCCAAAGTCTTTGATAGTGGGAAGAATTAAAGTTTTACCTAGCCTAACTATGCTTGCCAGTTTGTGCATTCTAGGTGAAAATATTCCCTGTCAGGAACAGTTTGTATTTTCAGGTATCACTGCATTTTGAACTAAATGTGTGAATGGAAATCCAGCTGGTAATCAAACAGGGTTTGTGCTAGCTTCTTTAAACTTTGAACACTAAATTATTTCTCTCTTAGCATTGTCTGCTTTGTTTCTGTAGAAGAGGCCAAAAGCTGAATCACACAGAAACAAGTTTATCCTAGAGTACTCTAGGATAAACAGGGAAATACCTAGTTACTGAAATCCTTCCCCCAATTTTTTGGTCAGATTTTTTTCATAAGGTGCAGGAAATCATCTGTATACTAGCCCATTATGCTCCCCATATTTGGGTCTACAAGTAAAAATGGTTCTCTAAACAGCTTAGGGTTAGACTCAGGGTTTGTGTTAGTTTTAGGGCTAGGGTTAAAAACTTGTGTTATGGTTAGAGTTAGTTTTTTTCTAGTTTCTTTGATACTGGGAAGGAATCATTTTTATCAGCAAGTGTTTGCTGATAGAAACTGTTTGTATTTTCAAGATTCACTGTATTTTGACCTATTCTGGTGAATGGAAATCGAGCTGTAAATTGAACAGCGTTTGTGCTTCCTGCTTCAATCTTCACACACTCAATCAGTTCTCAGAATGTATTTTATTGTTTCTTACATGTTGACATAGCCCTAAGATGAAGCATGAAAAAACAACTTAATCTGAGCTCACTCTATAAAAAAAGAGGAAAATACCCATTTATTGAAATACCTAAACAAATCATTCAGTCAGATTTCTTTGATACTGCACAGCATTCATCTGTTTGATAGCTCCACTCGACTCCACACTTTTCAAACTCCTAGGATTAATGGTTCTCGAAAGAGTTTGTGGAAAGATTAGGCTTCCTGTTAGTGTTAGGGTTAGTGTTAGAACTTATGTTAGGGTTAGAGTTAGTTTTGGGACAACATATTGGATACTGTGCAGAATTCAACTTTAACATTGCCTAACTATACTCTTCAAGTTTGGGTCTTCTAGGTGCAAGTGTTTGCTGTCAGGAACAGTTTGTATTTTCAGATATCACTGCATTTTGACCTATATAGGTAATGGAAATCCAGATGGAAATCCAACATGGTTTGTGCTACTTGCTTGAAACTGAACACATTCAATCAGTACTCTGTGAGCATTGTCTGATTTTTTTTCTTGTAGAAGAGGCCCAAGCTGAAGCACAAAAACTAGTTTATCCAAGAGCACTTTATAAGAAAACAGGGAAATGATCAGTTACTGAAATTCATCACCCAATTGTTTTTCAGATGTCTTTAATAAGGTGCACAAATTCATGTGTATGATAGCCCCTTATCTCCCCAAGTTTGGGACTCCAAAAATCAATGGTTCTCTAAACAGGTTATGGTGAAATGTCAGAGTTTGTGTTATATTTACACCTTGGGTTACAAGCTTGTGTTATTGTTAGAGCTAGTTTTTATCTAGTTTCTTTGATACTGAAAAGGATTCATCTTTTCCTATCCCAAGTATGTTCACCAAGTGCAACCATCTAGGTACAAGTGTTAGCTTTCAGGAACAGTTTGTATTTTCAGGTTTCACTTCATTTTCATCTATATGGGCAAATGGACGTCGAGCTGGAAATCGAACAGTATTTGTGCTTGCTGCTAAAAACTTCACACACTTAATCAGGATTCAGAGTGCATTGTATTGTTTCTTTCCTGTTGAAATAGTCCTAAGCTGAGGCATGGAAAAACGACTTACTCAGAAAGCACTTTATGAAAAAGTCACAGAATACATTGTCTTGATTCTTCTTTTGGAAGTAGCAAGGGGCTGAACCATGCAAAAATAACTTATCCGAGCACTCTATGATAATAGAAAAAAAATCCCATTTACTGCAATACATTACCAAATTATTTTGTCAGATGTCTTTAATACTGAACAGGATTCATCTGTTTACTCACCCTACTAGGCTCTACACTTTTGGGACTCCTTGGATGAATTGTTCTCTAAACAGTTTAGGGAATGTTTTAGGGTTAGAGTTCGGGTAGGTCTAGGGTTAGATTTTGTGTTTAGGTTAAAGTTAATTTTAGGCTAATTGCTTTGATCGTGGGCAGGTTTAATTTTTTCCTGTATCGTAACTATGCTTGCCAAATTTGAGTCTTCTAGGTGCAACTTTTCACTGTCAGCAACAGTTTGTATTTTCAAGTATCACTGCATTTTGACCTATATGGGTGAATTGAAATCCAGCTCGAAACCAAACAGTATTTTTGCTTCCTGCTTGAAACTTCACACACTCAATGAGGACTCAGAATACATTGTCTTCATTCTTTCTTGTTGACATAGCAAAGAACTGAAGCATGCAAAACAACTTAATCTGAGAACACTCTATAAAAAAAAAAAATTACTGAAATACGTAACAAAATTTTTAGTCAGATGTGTATGATAAAACACAGGATTTATCTGTTTGCTGGCCCCACTATGCTCCACTCTTTTGGGCCTCCTAGAATCAGTGGTATTCTAAACAGTTTAGAGATAGTGTTAGGATTATGTTTAGGGTTAGGGTTAGGGTTAGCATTAGAACTAGTGTTAGGGTTAGAGTTAATTTGGGGCCAATTTCTTTGACACTGGGCAGGATTCAAATTTTACCTACCCTAAATATGCTCGACACATTTGGGTTTCCAGGTGCAACTTTTCACTGTCAGGAACAGTTTTTATTTTCCACTATTACTGCATTCTGATTTATATTGGTGAATGGAAATCAAAGACAGTTTGTGCTACCTGCTTGAAAATTCACAAACTCAATCAGTGCTTCATGTACATTTTTTGGTTTGTTTCTTGTAAAAGAGGCCTAAAGTTGAAGCAAAAAAAAAATAGTTTATCCAGGAGCACTCTATAAGAAAACAGGGAAATACCCAGTTTCTGAAATTCCCCCACCCATTGTTTGGTCAGTTTTCTTAGATAAGTTGCAGGAATTCATCTCTTTGATAGACCACTAGGTTCCCCAAATTTGGGACTTCCATTATCATTGGTTCTCTAAACAGCTTAGGGTTAGTGTTAGGGTTTGGGGTAGTTTTATGTCTAAGATAAAATCTTCTTTTATGGTTAGAATTAGTTTATTTCTAGCTTCTTTGATTCAGGGCAGGATTTATCATTTTCCTCTCCTAAAAATGCTTGCCAAGTTTCGGACATCTAGGTGCAAATTTTCAGTGTCAGGATCAGTTTGTACTTTTAGGTTTCACTGCATTTTCACCTAAATGGGTGATGAAAATAGAGAAGAATATCAAATGTGGTTTTTGCTTGCTGCTTGAAAATGCACACCCTCTATCAGGTCTCAGAATGCATTGTCTTGATTTATTCTTGTTGAACTAGCAAAGAGATGAAGCATTCAAAAATAACTTAATCCAAGAACACTCTATGAAAAAAATACATATTTACTGAAATAGTTAACTAAAATATTTAGGCAGATGTCAATGATACTGCCAAGGATTCATCTGTTTGCTGGCCCCAATCTGGTGCACACATTTGGGGCTCCTAGAATCAATGGTTCTCTAAATATATTAGGGATAGGTTGAGGGTTAGGGTTAGAGTTAGGTTTGGGTCTAGGGTTAGAGCTACTGTTTGACTTAAATATATTTTGGGGACAATTTCTTTGATACTGGGCATGTTTCATCTTTCCACTAGCCTAACTATAATCACTAAGTTTGGGCCTTCTAGGTGAAATGTTTGCTGTCAGGAATAGTTTGTATTTTCAGGAATCACTGCATTTTGACATATATGGGTGATCGAAATTGAGCTGGAAATAGAACAGGGTTTGTGCTTGCTGCTTGAAACTTCACAAACTCAATAAGATCTCAGAATACATTGTCTCGATTCTTTATGGTTCATGTAGCAAAGAGAGGAAACATAATAAAATAACTTAATCTGAGAACACTCTATTATAAAAGAGGAAAATACCCATTTACAGAAATACCTAACCAAATTATTTAGTCAGATTTTCATGATACTGCACAGGATTCATCTGTTTGCATGCCCAACTCTGCTCCACATTTTTGGGACTACTTGGATCAAAGCTGCTCTAAACAGTTAACGGATAGAGTTACCTTAGTGTTAGGGTTAGATCTAGGGTTAGATCTAGTGTTAGGGTTAGAGTTAATTTTGGGCTAATTTCTTTGATACTGGGCAGGATTTAATTTTACCTAGCCTAAATATGCTCACCAAGTTTGGGCCATCTAGGTGCAACTGTTCCTATCAGGAACAGTTTCTATTTTCAGGAATCACTGCATTTTGATCTATATAGGTAAATGAAATTCCAGCTGGAAATCAAAAAGGGTTGTGCTAGCTGCTTAAAATTTCACACACTCAATCATTTCCCTGTGAGCATTGTCTGGTTTGTTTCTTGTAGAAGACGCCCAAAGCTGAAGCACACAAAAAACATTATCCAAGATCATTCTATAAGAAAACAGGAAAGTACCAAGTTACTGAAATTTCTTCCCCAATTGATAGGTCATAATTTTTGATAAGGCACCGGAATTCATCTGTTTGATAACCCACTAGGTTCCCCAAGTTTGGGACTCCAAGTATACATGGTTCTCTGAAGATGTTAGGGTTAGTTTCAGGATTTGTGTTAGTTTTAGGGCTAAGGTTAGAGGCTTCTGTTATGGTTATAGATTTTTTTTTCTAGTTTCTATGTTACTGGACAGGATTCATTTTTTACTTATCCTAACAAGGCTCACCAAGTTTGGGCCATCTAGGTGCAAGTGTTCCCTTTCAGGAACAGTTTGTGTTTTCAGGGTTCACTGCATAATGTCCTACACAGGTGATAGAAATTGAGCTGAAAATTGAGCAAGATTTGTGCTTGCAGTTTGAAACTTCACACACTCAATCAGGTCTCAGAATACATTGTCTCGATTCTTTCTTTTTGAAGTAGCAAAGAGATAATACATGCAAAAATAACTTAATTGGAGAACAATCTATGAAAAAAAGAGGAAAATACACATTGACTGAAATACCTAACCAAATTATTTAGTCAAATGTCTATGATACCAGATAGGATTCATCTCTTTGCTTGCCCCACTCTGCTCCACACTTTTGGAGTCCTAGGATCAATGATTTTCTAAACAGTTTAGGGATAGTCTTAGACTTAGTGTTAGGGTTAGAGCTAAAGTTAGGGTTAGAGTTAGTTTGGGGCCAATTCCCTTGATACTGGGAACAATTCAACTTTAACCAAATGTAACTAAGCTCGCCACATTTGGGCTTTCTACATGCAACTGTGCCCTGTTAAGAATAGTTTGTATTTTCAGGTATCACTGCATTTTTACATATATGGATGAATGGAAATCCCACTGGAAATCAAACAGGATTTTTGCTAGCTTCCTGTAATTTCCAGCACTCAGTTAGTTCTCCATGTGCATTTTCTTATTTGTTTCTTAAAGAAGAGGCCCGAAGCTGAAGCATACAAAAACAAGTTTATCCAAGAGCACTCTATAAGAAAACAGTGAAATACACAGTGACTGAAATTCCTTCCCCAATTGTTTGGACACATTGTTTTGATAAGTGCAGGAATTCATCTGTTTGCTAGCCCATAGGTTCAAAAAGTTTGGCATTCCAAGTATCAATGGTTCTCTAAAATGTTTAAGGTTAGTGTTAGAGTTTGTGTTATTTTTAGGGCTAAAATTACAAGCTTGTGTTAAGGTTTGAGTTAGATTGTGTGTAGTTTCTTTTATTCTGGGCAGGATTCATCAATTTTCTAGCCTAACTATGTTCACCAAGATTGGGCCATCTAGGTGCAAGTATTGTTGAAGTAGCAAAGAGCTGAAGCATGCAAAATAACTTAATCCAAGAACATTCTATTAAAAAAGGAAAATATGTATTTACTGAAATAACTAACCAAATTATTTAGTCAGATGAGTTTGATACTGCACAGGATTCATCAGTTTGCTTGCCCCACTCTGCTCCACACTTTTTGGACTCCTATAATCAAAGGTTGTCTATAAAGTTTAAGGAAAGTGCTAGCATAGAGTTCGCGTTAGTGCTAGGATTAGAGTTAGTGTTAGGGATATAGTTAGTTTTGGTCAAATTATTTATACTGGGACGGTTTCATCTTTTTCCTAGCCTAACTATGCTTACCAGGTTTGAGCCTTCTAGGTGCAAGAGTGCACTCTCAGCAACAATTTTTATTTTCAGGTGTCACAGCATTTATGGGTGAATGAAAATTCGCCAGGAAATCAACAAGGATTGTGCTAGCTGTTTGAAACTTCACACACTCAATAAGTGCTCCATGAGCATTTTCTGATTTCTTTCTTGTAGAAGAGGTCGAAAGGTGAAACACACAAAAACAAGTTTATCCAATAGCACTCTATAAGAAAACAGGGAAATACCAAGTTACTGAAATTCCTCCCCCAAATATTTGGTCAGATTTCTTTGATATGGTACAGGAATTCATCTGTTTGATACCACACTAGGTTCCACAAATTTGACAATGCAAATATCATTGATTCTCTAAACATGTTAGGGTTAGTGTCATGGTTTGTATTAGTTTTAGGGCTAAGGTTTAAATCTTGTATTATGGTTACAGTAAGTTTCTGTCTAATTTTTTTGATACTGTGAATGATTTATCTTTTACCTATCCTACTATGGTGGCCAAGTTTGGGCCATCTAGGTTCAAGTGTTCCCTTTCAGGAACAGTTTGTATTTTCAGGTTTCACTGCATTTTGACATATACTGTGAATGGAAATCGAGCTGGAAATCAAACATGGTTTGTGCTTGCTTCATGAAACTTCACCAACACAATTGGTTATAAGAATGCATTGTCTTGATTTTTTTATGGTTGAAGTAGCAAAGAGCTGAAGCATGCAGAAATAACTTAATCCAAGAACATTCTATTAAAATCAGGAAAATACCCATTTACGGAAATACCTAACCAAGTTATTTAGTCAGATGTCTATGATACTGCAGAGGATTTTTCTGTTGCTTGCCCAACTCTGCTCTCCAATTTTGGGACTACTAGGATCAAAGGTTCTTTAAAGAGTTTAAGGATAGAGTTTTGATAGAGTTAGGGTTAGGGCTAGGGTTAGATCTATTATTAGGTTTAGAGTTAGATTTGGGACAATTTCTTTTATACTTGGCAGGATTCAACTTGTACCTAGCCTAACTATGCTCGCTAAGTTGGGGCCTTCTAGGTGCAACCATTCGCTTTCAGGAACAGTTTGTTTTTTCAGGAATTACTGTATTTTGATCTATATGGGTGAATGGAAATCCAGCTGGAAATCAATCAGGGTTTGTGCTAGCTGCTTTAAACTTCAAACACTCAATCAGTTCTCCATGATCCTTGTCTGGTTTGTTTCCTAAGGAAGAGGCCCAAAGCAGAAGCACAGAAAAATAATTTTATCCAAGAACACTCTATAAGAAAACAGGAAAATACTCAGTTACTGAAATTCGTCCCCCAATTTTGGACAGATTTATTTTATAAGGTGCAAGAATTCATCTGTTTCCTAACTCACTAGGTTCTCCAGGTTTGGGACTCCAAGTATCAATGGTTCTCTAAACAGTTTAGGATTAGTGTGAGGGTTTGGGTTAGTTTTTAGGCTAAGGTTAAAGGCTTGTTTTATGCTTAGAGTTTTTTTTCCTAGTTTCTTTGATACTTGGCAGGATTCATATTTTAGCTATCCTAACTCTGCTTTCCAAATTTGGTCTATCTAGGTTCAAGTGTTCACTGTCAGAAATACTTTGTATTTTCAGGTTTCACTGCATTTTGACCTATATGGGTGATGGAAATTGATCTGGAAATCAGAGTGTTTGTCCTTCCTGACTGACAATTCACACACTCACTCAGGCCTCAGAATGCATTGTCTTGATTCTTTTTTGGTGAAGTAGTGTGGTGAGCCATTCTAATTAGACTGTGGCCGCCATTAGAAGATGGCGCCGGCTTCCACTGTGGCCTGTGATAAACAACTCCTAATATGGAGAATTGGCACGCAATCCCTTCCCACCCTATGAGAAAGGTCCACGTGGCAGCTTGGGATTGGTGTGCGGGAGGCTTTATTAGGCTGTGCTTGGGCGGGGTCACTAGAAGAAGAAGAACTATCAAGGGCCTGAAAACTGCTGAAAGAAGATTCCTGAGTTGCGTCTTCCTTGCGGGCAAGGGGTCGCGACAAGTGGTGCCGAAACCCGGGAACCAGAACTTTCAGCAGTCAGGGGTGGTGCGCCAGTTAGTCCCAGGTAAGTGGGATCCGCGACCAAAGCGGGGTTAGTCCCAAGTAAGTGGGATCCGCGACCAAAGCGGGGCAGCAGCTGCATTGTGTACTTTCGCTTTTACTTTCGCTTTTGTTTTCTGTGTTTCTTTTGTTGTGTCATTTTGCTTTTGTTTTTTGTGCTTCTTTTGTTGTTGTGTCATGGGTGCCGCATCTTCAAGTCCGCTTCTTCTGGCCCTAGATGGCCTGTTACATTCCAAGGGCCTGGAGGTGAAACATGGTACTTTACAGAGATTTTTACAGAAGATAGATATTGCTGCAACGTGGTTTGCATTTTCGGGCAGCCTTACTGTACCTAGTTGGGATAAATTAGGTAAAGATCTTGACTTTGCTTCTGAGCAGGGCATATTAGAGGGTGGGGTGATACCCCTTTGGAAAATGGTCCGTAGTTGCCTTACAGATGGCAGATGTCAGGAAGCATTTACTAAAGGCCAGGAAGTTCTAGAACAATTACATGAGGAGAAAT
>NW_026006543.1:132723-151990 GCF_001458135.2 Marmota marmota marmota
ATGCAGGATGCAAGGCAAGGCACTGCACTTGAGTGATCCCTCAACGGACCTCAAGGAAAGCATGTCCTATTGCATTCGGGTTAGACGCGTCCACGCCCCGCCCCACGAAAAAAGGCGTCGGCTGATATGGGACCAGGTCTAGGGAAGGGCCCTCCTTAGGACTGAACCATACATTGCAGCCACTTCTGCACAGTGGGATAGGACCTCTACTTTCACCTACATTGTTTTATAAAACAGAAGGGGGAACTGTGGTGAGCCGTTCTAATTAGACCGTGGCTGCCACTAGAAGATGGCGCCGGCTTCCACTGTGGCCTGTGATAAACAACTCCTAATATGGAGAATTGGCACGCAATCCCTTCCCACCCTATGAGAAAGGTCCACGTGGCAGCTTGGGATTTGTGTGCGGGAGGCTTTATTAGGCTGTGCTTGGGTGGGGTCACTAGAAGAAGAAGAACTATCAAGGGCCTGAATAAACTGCTAAAAAAAGATTCCTGAGTTGCATCTTCCTTGCGGACAAGGGGTCGTGACAAAGTAGCAAAGAGGTGAAGCATGCAAATCAACTTAATCTGAGAGCACTCTGTGAAAAAAAAAAAGAGGAAAATACCCATTTCCTGCAATACTTAACCAAATTATTTAGTTAGATGTCTTTGATACTGCACGAAATTTATCTATTTCCTGGCCCAACTATGCTCTACACTGTTGAAACTTCTCGTATCAATTGTTCTCTAAACATTTTAGGGAAAAGTTTAGGGTTTGGGATTGAGTAGGGCTAGGGTTAGATTTAGTGTTATGGTTAAAGTTAGTTTTGAACTAACTTAATCTGAGGATGTTCTATGAAAATAACAGGAAAATACCAATTTTCTGAAGTACCTAACCAATATTTTTAATCAGATGTCTTTGATACTGCACAGGATTTATCTGTTTTCTGGCTCAAATTTGGTCCACACATTTGGGACTCCTAGTATCAATGAATGTCTAAACAGTTTAGGGATAGTCTTAGAATTAGGGTTAGGGTTATAATTAGGACTAGGATTACAGCTAGTGATAAGGTTAGAGCTAATTTTGGTCCAATTTATTTGATACTGGGCAGGATTCAACTTTTACAACTTTTACGTAGCCTAAATATGGGTGAGTGGATATCCAGCTAAAAATCAAACACTGTTTGTGTAAGCTGCTTCAAACTTCACACACTGAATATGGTCTCTGTGAGCATTTTCTGATTTATTTCTTGTAGAAGAGTCTCAAAGCTTAAGCACACTAAAACAAGTTTATCCAAGAGCACTTTATTATAAAACATGGAAATACAGAGTTACTGAAATTCTGCCCCCTATTTTTTCTTCAGATTTCTTTGATAAGGTGCAGGAATTCATCTATTTGCTAGCCCTCCAGGTTCCCCCAGTTTGGGACTCCAAATGTCAATGGTTATCTAAACAGGTTATAGTTAGCATCGGGGTTTGTGTTACTTTTAGGGCTAAGGTTACAAACTTGTGTTATGGACATGGTTACTTTTTGTCTAGTTTTTGATACCAGGCAGGATTCATATTTTACCTATCCTAATTATGCTAGCCAAGCGTGGGCCATCTATGTGCATGTGTTCACTCTCAGGAACAGTTTGTATTTTCAGGTTTCACTGCATTTTGATTTTATGAGTGATGGAACTCGAAATGGAAATGTGTTTGTGCTTGCTGCTTGAAACTTCACACTCTCAAAATGGTCTCAGAATGCATTGTCTTGATTTTTTCTTGTTCAAGTAGCATAGAGCCAAAGCATGCAACAATAACTTAATCTGATGAAACTCTATGAAAAAAAGGGATAATACGCATTTAATGAAAACCTAACCAATTTGTTTAGTCAGATGTCTTTGATACTGCACAAGACTCATCTGTTTGCTGGCTCCAATCAGCTCGACAATTTTTGGACTCCTATGTTCAATGGTTCTCTAAACAGTTTAGAGATAGTGTTAGGTTTACAGTTAGGGTTAGGTTTAGGGCTAGGTTTAGAGCTAGTGTTAGAGTTAGAGTTAGTTAGGGGCCAATTTCTTTGATACTGGGCTGAAATCAACTACTACCTAGACTAAATATGCTTGACAAGTTTGGGCCTTCTAGGTGCAAGTATTTTCTTTCAGGTACAGTTTGAATTTTCATGTATCACTACATTTTGACCTATATTGGTGAATGGAAATCCAGCTGGAATCAAACAGGGTTTGTGCGAGCTGTTTGAATCTTCACACACTTAATCAGTCCTCCGTGAGCATTGTCTGGTTTATTTATTGTAGAAGAGGCCCAAAGTTGAAGCACACAAAGAAAACTTTATTTAAGATTACTGTATAATAAAACAAAGAAATACCCAGTTACTGAAATTCTTTCCCCAGTTGTTTGGTCAGATTTCTTTGATAAGGTGTGAGAAATTATTTGTTTGCTAGCCCACTAGTTTCCCCAAGTTTGAGACTCCAAGTATCAATGGTTCTCTAAAGAGATTATGGTTAGTGTCAGGGTTTGTGTTAGTTTTAGGGCTAAGGTTACAGGTTTGTGTTATGATTAGAGTTGTTTTTTTTTCTAGTTTTTTGATACTGGGCAGGATTCATCTTTTACCTATTCAAACTAAGCTCGTCATGTTTGGCCATCTGGTGCAAGTGTTCACTCTCAGTAACTTTGTATTTTCAGGTTTCACTGAATTTTCGCCTATACAGGTGATAGAAATTGATCTAGAAATTGAACAGAATTTGTCCATGCTGCTTGAAAATTCACAGACTCAATCACATCTCAGAATACATTTTCTTGATTCTTTCTTGTTGAAATAGAAAAGAGCTGAAGCATGAAAAAACAACTTAATCCAAACATCCTATGAAAAAAGAGGAAAATACCAATTTATTGCAATACCTAACCAAAGTGTGTTGTCATATGTCTTTGGTATTGCACAGGTTTCATCTGTTTGCTGACCCCACTAGGCTTCACACTCTTGGGACTCCTAGGATCAATTGTTCTTAAATAGTTGAGGGATAGTTTTAGGGTTAATGTTCGGGTAGGGCTGGGGTTAGATTTTGTGTTAGGATAAAAGATAGTTTGGGGATAAATTCTTTGATACTGGGTAGGTTTCATCTTTTCCATAGCCTAACTATACTTGCCACGTCTGGGCCTTCTAGGTGCAACTGTTTGCTCTCAGCATCAGTTTGTATTTTCAGGTATCACTGCATTTGGACTTATATGGGTGAACAGAAACTCAGCTGGAAATCAACCACAGTTTTGGCTATCTGCTTGAAACTTCACACACTCAATCAGTTCTCCATCAACATTGTCTGGTATGTTTCTTGTAGAAGAGGCCTAAACCTGAAGCACACAAAAACATGTTTATGAAAGAGCACTTCAAAAGGAAACAGGGAAATACACAGTTAATATAATCCCCCCCCCCCAATTGTTTATTCTTAGTTTGGGGCCAAATTCTTTGATACTTGGCAGGATTAAACTTATACCAAGCATAACTTAGCTTGCAACATTTGGGCCTGCTAGGTGCAATTGTTCAATGTCAGGAACAGTTCATATTTTCAGGTGTCACTGCATTTTGACATATAGGGGTGAATGGAAATCCAGCTGGAAATCAAAGAAGGTTTGTGCTACCTGCTAGAAACTTCACACACTCAGTTAGTTCTTGGTGAGCATTGTCTTGTTTCTTTCTTGTAAAAGAGGCCCAAAGCTGCAGCACACAAAAACAAGTTTATCCAAGAGCACTCTATAAGAAAACAGGGAAATTCCCAGTTTCTGAAATTTCTCCCCCAATTGTTTGGTCAGATTTCTTTGATAAGGCATAGGAATTCATCTGTTTGCTTGCCCACTATTCTCCCCATGTGTAGAATTCCAAGGATCAATGGTTCTCTAAATAGCTTAGGGTTAGTGTCAGAGTTGGCGTTAGTTTTAGAGATAGGGTTATAAACTTGTGTTAGTGTTAGAATTAGTTTTTTTTTTCTAGTTTCTTTGATACTGGGCAAGATTAATTTTTTTACTTATGCTAACTATGCTGGCCAAGATTGGATCATCTAAGTGATAGTGTTCGCTGTCAGGAACAATTTGTAATTTAGGTTTCACTGCATTTTGACCTATATGGGTGAAAGGAAATCGGGCTAGAAATTGAACAGGGTTTGTGCTTGCTGATTGAAACTTCACACACTCAATCAGGTCTCAGTGTGCATCATCTTGTTTCTTTCTTGTTCAAATAGCCTTAGCTGAAGCATGCAAAAACAACTTTATCTGAGAGTACTGTATGCAAAACCAGAAAAATACCAATTTACTGAAATATCTAACCTAACCAAAATATTTAGCCAGATGTCTTTGA
The DNA here is from genome assembly GCF_001458135.2 of Marmota marmota marmota. NCBI lineage: Eukaryota > Metazoa > Chordata > Mammalia > Rodentia > Sciuridae > Marmota > Marmota marmota. The sequence continues at coordinate 137,050 of NW_026006543.1, forward strand.
ACCTGCACAGGATTTATCTGTTTGCTGCCCCTCCTCTTCTCCATTCTTTTTGGACTCCTAGGATCCATTGTTTTCTAAACAGTTTAGGGATAGTGTTAGTGTTAGTGTTAGTGTTAGGGCTTAGGTTAGAGATAGATTTAGGATAAGAATTAGTTTTAGGCCAATTTTTTGGATACAGGGCAGGAGTAAACTTTTTATTTGCCTATATATTCTCACCTAGTTTGGGCCTTCTAGTTGCAAGGGCTCGCAGTCAGGAACAGTTTTTATTTTCAGGTATCACTGCATTTTGACCTATATGGGTGAATAAAAATAAAACTGGAAATCAAACAGGATTTTTGCTAGCTGCTTTAAACTTCACACACTCAATCAGTTCCCCATGAGCATTGTCTGGTTTTGTTCTTGTAGAAGAGGCCCAAAGCTTAAGCACACAAAAAAGTTTATCCAAGAGCCCTCTATTAGAAAACAGGAAAATTCCCAGTTACTTAAATTTCTCACCCAATTTTTTGGTCAGATTTCCTTGATAAGGCACAGAAATTCATCTGTTTGTTAGCCCATTATCTCCCCAATTTTGGAATTCCAAGGATCAATGGTTCTATAAACAAATTAGTGTCAGCATCAGGGTTTCTGTTAGTTTTAGGGCTAGGGTTACAAGCTTGTGTTATGGTTAGAGTTAGTTTTCATCTAGTTTCTTTGATACTTGAAAGGATTCATCTTTATATATCCTATATATGCTCACCAATTCTTGACATCAATGTGCAAATTTTCTCACTCACTAACAGTTTGTATTTTCAGGTTTCACTGCATTTTGACCAATATAGATGAGTGGAAATCAAGCTGGTAATCAAACTGGGTTTGTGCTTGCTGCTTGAAACATTACATCAATTATGTCTCAGAATGCATTGTCTGGTTTCTTTCTTGTTGAAATAGCCCTAAGCTGAAGCACGCAAAAACAACTTACTCCAAGAGCACTCTATGAAAAAAAAAAAAACTGGAAAATACCCAATTATTGAATTACCTAAACAAATTTTTTACTTATATGTCTTTGATACTGTGCAGGATTCATCTGTTTGATGACCCCACTCTACTTTACACTTTTTGGACTCCAAGGATCAATGGTTCTCTAAACACTTTAGGGATATATTAGGGTTAGTGTTAGGGTTAGGGCTAGGGTTAGAAATAGTGTTAGAATTAGATTGAGTTTGGGGCCAATTTCTTTGACACTGGGCAGGATTCAACTTCTACCTATTTTAACTATGCTCGCCAAGTTTGGGCCTTCTAGGTGCAACACTTCAATGCCAGGGAACAGGTTGTATTTTCAGGTATCAATGTATTTTGACATATATGGGTGAATGGAAATCCAGCTGTAATTCAAACAGGGTTTGTGTTACCTGCTTGAAACTTCACATACTCAAATAGCCCTCTGTGAGCATTATCTGGTTTCTTTCTTGAAGAAGAGGCCCAAAGCTGAAGCACACAAAAACAAGTTTAACCAAGAGCACTCTATAAGTAAACAAAGAAATACCTAGTTACTGAAATATCTCCACCAATTGTTTGGTCAGATTTCTTTGATAAGGCACAAAAACTTATCTGTTTGTCAGCCCAATATGCTCTCCATATTTGGGACTCCAAGTATCAATGTTTCTCTAAACAGGTGAGGGTAGTGTAAGTGTTGGTGTTAGTTTTAGTGCCAGGATTTAAAACTTGTGTTGTGATTAGAATTAGTTTTTGTCTACTTTCTTTGATACTGGGAAGGATTCAATTTCTACTTATGCTAACTATGCTCACCAAGTTTGGGACATCAAGGTGGTAATGTTCGCTGTCAGGAACAGTTTGTATTTTAGGTTTCACTGCATTTTGACTTATACAGGTGAATGGACATAGAGGTGGAAATCGAATAGCATTTGTGCTTGCTGCTTGAAACTTCACACAATCAGGTCTCATAATGAATTTTTTCTTGTTGATGTAGTGCTAAGCTGAAGCATGCAAAATCAACTATATCTGAAAGCACTCTATGAAAAAAAAACTGGAAAATACCCATTTACTAAAATACCTAACCAAATTATTTAGTCAGATGTCTTTGACACTGCACAGGATTCATCTGTATGCTTGCCCCGCTCTACTCCACACTTTTTGGACTACTAAGAACAATGGTTCTCTAAATGTAGGGATAGGGTGTGGGTTAGGGTTATGGTTAGAAGTTGAGTTAGATCTAGTGTTTTTTGTAGAGATAGTATTGTGCCAATTCCTTTGATACTGAGCCAGATTAAACTTTAACATAGCCTAACTATGTTCACCAAGTTTGTGCCTTCCACATGCAAGTGTTTGCTGTCAGGAACATTTGTATTTTCAGGTATCACTGCATTTTGACAAATGTAGGTAAATGGAAATTCACCTTGACATCAAACAAAGTTTGTGCTAGCTGCTTGAAACTTCAAACATTCAATGGATTCTCCATGAGCATTTTACATTTGTTTCTTGTACCAGAGTCTCAAAGGTGAAGCACACAAAACCAAGTTTACCCAAGAGCACTCTATAAGAAAACAGGGAAATACCCAGTTACTGAAATTCCTTCCCCAATTGTTTGGTCAGATTTCTTTGATAAAGTGCTGAAATTAATCTGTTTGATAACACACTAGTCTCCACAATTTGGGACTCCAAGGATCATTGGTTTTCTAAACAGGTTAATGTGACTGTCAGAGTTTGTGTTAGTTTTAGGGCTAGGGCTAAAATCTTGTAATATGGTTAGAGTTAGTTTTTGTCTTGTTTCTTTGATACAGGGGAGGATTCATCTTTTACTTATCCTAACTATGCTAGCCAATATTTGGCCTTCTATGTGCAAGTGTTCCCTGTCAGGAAGAGTTTATATTTTCCGATTTCACTGCATTTTGAACTATATGGGTGAGAGGAAATTGAGCTGGAAATCAAACAGGTTTTGTGTTTGCTGCTTGAAACTTCACAAATTCAGTTAGATCTCAGAATGCATTGTCTTCATTATTTCTTGTTGAAGTAGCAAAGACCTGAAGTATGCAAAAACAACTTATTTGGAGAGCACTCTATTAAAAACCTGGAAAATACACATTTACTGAAATAGGTAAACAAATTATTTAGTCAGATGCCTTTGATACTGCAGAGGATTCATCTGTTTTCTGGCCCCACTCTGCTCAACACTTTTTGAACTCCTAGGACCAACATTTCTCTCAACAGTTTAGGGATAGTGTTTGGGTTATGGTTCGCTTTAGGCCTAGGGTTAGGGTTAGGGTTAGGACTAGGGTTAGATCTAGTGTTAGGGTTAGAGTTCGTTTGGGGTCAATTTTTTTGATAGTGGCCAGGATTTAACTATTACCTCGCCTACTTATGCTCCAAAGTTTGGTCCTTCTAAGTGAAACTGTTCAGTTTTCGGAACAGTTTGTATTTTCAGGTACCACTGCATTTTGTTCTATAAGGGTTAATGAAACACCAGCTGGTATTCAAACAAGGTTTGTGCTAGGTGCTGAAAACTTCACACACTCAATCAGTTCTCTGTGCACATTGTTTGTTTTCTTTCTTGTAGAGAGGCCCAAAGGTGAAGCACACAAAAACAAGTTTATCCAAGAGCACTGTATAAGAAAATAGGGAAATACCTAGTTACTGAAATCTTACCCCCCAATTATTTGGTCAGTTTTCTTAGATAAGGTGTAGGAATTCATCTATTTGCTATCCCACTATGCTCCCCAAGTTTGGGACTCCAAGCCAATGGTTTTCTAAAGAGGTTAGGGCTAGTGTCAGGGATTGTGTTCATTTTGGCGCTAGGGATACAATCTTGTGTAATGGTTAGAGTTAGTTTTTTCTAGTTTCTTTGATACTGGCCAGCATTCATGTTTTACCTCTCCTAACTTTGCTGTCCAAGTTGGGCCTTCTAGGTGCACGTGTTACCTGTCAATGACAGATTGTATTTTCAGGTTTCACTTCATGTTTACCTATACAGATGAATGGAAATCGAGCTTGAAGTAGAACAAGGTTTGTTGTTCAGTTCTCAGTATTAATCTTGTTTTATTCTTGTTGAAGTATCCCTCAGATGAAACATGCCAAAAAACTTTATCCTAGAGCTCTCTATGAAAAATCAGCAAGATACCCATTTACTGAAATACCTAACCAAATTATGTAATCCTATTTCTTTGACACAGCACCGGATTGATCTGTTTGCTGGCCCCACTCTGCTCCACACTTTTGGGACTCCTAGGAACAATTGTTCTCTAAAGAGTTTAGGGATAGTTTTAGGGGTAGTGTCAGAGTTAGGCCTAAGGTTAGTGCTAGTTTAGGGTTAGACATACTTTTGGGTTCATTTATTTTATACTTGGCAGGAATTATCTTTTACCTAGCCTAACTATGCTTGATAAGTTTGGGGCTTCTAGGTGCAACTATTTGCTGTCAGGAACAGTTTGTATTTTCCAGTTACACTGCATTTGGATGTATACAGGTGAAAGGGAATTGAACCTGAAGTCAAATAGGGTTGTACTAGCTGCTTGAACTTTACACACTCAATCAGTTTTCTGTTAGGATTGTCAGGTTTGTTTCTTGTAAAAGAAGCCGAAAGCTGAAGCACACAAAAACAAGTTTATCCAAGAGCACTCTATAAGAAAACAGGGAAATAGCAAGTTATGGAAATTCCTCCACAATTCTTTGGTCAGATGTCTTTGATAATGCACAGAAATTCATCTGTTTTCTAGCCCTCTAGGCTGTCCAAGTATGGGACTCCAAGCATCAATGGTTCTCTAAGCAGGTTACTGTTAGTGTCAGGGTTTGTGTTAGTTTAAGGACTAGGGTAACAGCTTGTGTTATGGTTACAGTTAGTTTTGTCTAGTTTCTTTGATACTGGGCAGGATTCTACTTTTCTCTAGCCTAACTATGACCAACAAGTTTTGGACTTCTAGGTCCAGGTGTTCACTGTCAGAAACATTTTGAATTTTCAAGTTTCACTGCATTTGGAACCATATGGATGAATGGGAAGCCAGACTGAAATCAAACAAGGTTTTTGATAGCTGCTTGAAACTTCATACACACAATCAGGTCTCAGTATGCATCATCTTTTATTTTATTTTATTCTTTTTTGTTGAAATAGCCCTCAGATGAAGCATGCAAAAACAATTTTATCCAAGAGATCTCTATGAAAAATCAGGAAAATACTCATTTAGTGAAATACCTAACCAAATTATTTAGTCAGTTTTTCTTATACTGCACTGTTTTCATCTGTTTGCTGGAGCCACTATGCTGCACACTCACTTTTGGGACTCCTAGGATCAACAGTTCTCTAATCAGTTTAAGGATAGTCTTAGGGTTAGGGATAGAGGTAGGGCTAGGGTTAGAGGTAATTTTAGGGTTAAAGTTAATTTTGGGCTAATTTTTATTGATGCTTGGTAAGATTCATCTTTTACCTGGGCTAACTATGCTCTCCATGTTTGGGCCTATTGGGTTCAACAGTTCGCTATTAACAACAGTTTGTATTTTCAGTTTCCACTGCATTTAGAACTATATGGGTGAATGGGAATCCAGCTGGAAATCAAAGATGGTTTGTGCTACCTGCTTGAAACTTTACACACTCAATCAGTTCAACTTAAGCATTGTCTAGTTTGTTTCTTGTAGAAGAAGTCCAAAGCTGAATCACACAATAAAAAGTTTATCCAAGAGCACTTTATAAGAAAACATGAAAATAAAAAGTTACTGATATTTCTCCCCCTATTCTTTGGTTTGATTTCTTTGATAAGGCACAGAAATTCATCTGTTTGCTTTCTGACTAGGTTTCTAATTTGGAACTACAAGGATCAATGGTTCTCTAAAGAGGTCAGTATTAGTGTCAGGGTTTGTATTTTTTAGCTATGGTTACAACCTTGTTTTATGGTTAGAGTTAGTATTTGTCTAGGTTCCTTGATACTGGGTAAGATTCATCTTTTACCTAGTCTAAGCATGCTCCACAAGTTTGGTACATCTAAGTGCAAGGGTTGGCTGTCAGGAACAGTTTGCATTCTCAGGTTTCTCTGAATTTTTACCTGTACAGTTGATAGAAATCCAGCTGGAAATTGAACTGGGTTTGTGCTTGCTGCTTGAAACTTCACACACTCAATCAGGTCTCAGAAAGCATTGTTATGATTCTTACTTGTTAAAGTAGCAAAGAGTTGAAGCATGCAAAAATGACTTAATCCAAACACTCTATAAAAAAGAGGAAAATACCCATTTACTGAAATACCTAACCAAACTATTTAGTCACATGTCTTTGATACTGCACTGGATTCATCTCTTTCCTGGCCCCACTATTCTGAAAACATTTGGGGCTCTTAAAATCATTTTTTTTAAAATAAAAGTTTAGGTATAGTGTTAGGGTTAGAGTTAGGGTTAGGTTTAGGGCTAGAGGTACATCTAGTGTTAGATTTAGAGTTAGTTTTGAGCCAATTTATTTGATACTCTGCAGGATTCAACTTGTACCTTGATTAACTATGCTTGCCAAGTTTTGGCCTTCTAGGTGTAACATTTTGCTCTCAGGAACAGTTTGTATGTTCAGGTATCACTGCAATTTGACATATATGGGTGAATGAAAATCCAGCTGGAAATAAAACAGGCTTTGTTCAAGCTGCTTGAAACTTTACACACTCAATCATTTCTGAGTGAGCAAAGTATGGTTTGTTTCATAAAGAAGTGGCCCAAAGCTGAAGCACACAAAAACAAGTTTATCCAAGAGCACTCTATAAGGAAACAGGGTAATATTAATTTACTGAAATTACTCCCCCAATTGTTTGGTCAGATTTCTTTGATAAGTTGCAGGAATTTATCTGGTTGCTAGCTCATTTGGCTCCTGAGTTGAGAATCCAAGTATCAATGGTTCTCTAAACAATTTAGGGTTAGTGTCAGGTTTTGTGTTAGTTTTAGGACTAAGGTTACAAATTGGTGTTATGGTTAGAGTTAGTTGTTTTCTAGTTTCTTTGATACTGGACAGGAGTCATCTCTTACCTATTACAACTATGCTCGCCAACTTTGGGCCACTTAGATGCAAGTGTTCAAATATCAGGAACAGTCTGTATTTTCAGGTTTCACTGCATTTTTACCTATCCAGATGATGGAAATCTAGCTGCAAATTTAACAAGGTTTGTGCATGCTGCTTGAAAGTTCACACACTCAATCAGGTCTCACAATTCATTTTCTTGATTCTTTCTTGTTGAAGTAGCAAAGAGCTGAAGCATACAAATATAACTTAATCTGAACACTCTATGAAAAAAACAGGAAAGCACCCATTTTCTGAAATACCTAACCAAATTATTTGGTCAGATATCTTTGAAACTGCACACATTTTATCTGTTTGCTGGTCCCACTCTGCTCTAGACGTTTGGGTCTCCTAGGATCAATGGTTCTCTAAAGAGTTTAGGGATAGTGTCAGGATTAAAGTTAGGGTTAGGGCTAGAGTTAGATTTAGTTTTAGGATTAGAGATAGTTTTGGGCCAATTTCTTTGTTACTCTGAAGGATTCAACTTGTACTGAGCCTAACTATGCTTGCCAAGTTTGGGCCTTGTAGGTGCAAATGTTCGCTGTTAGGAGCAGTTTGTATTTTCAGGTGTCACTGCATTTTGACATATATGGGTGAATGGAATTCCAGCTGGAAATCAAACATGGTTTGTACTAGCTGCTTGAAACTTTACACACTCAATCAGTTCTCCCTAAGCATTGTGTGCTTTGTTTCTTCTAGAAGATTTCCAAAGTTGAAGCCCACAAAAACAAGTGTAATTAAAAGCACTCTATAAAAAATCAGGGTAATACCCAGTTACTGAAATTTCTCACCCAATTGTTTGGTCAGATTTCTTTGAAAAGGTGCAGGAATTCATCTGTTTGCTACCCCACAAGTCTTCCCAAGTTTGGGAATCCAAAGATCAATGCTTCTATAAACAGGTTAGGTTTAGTGTCAGGGTTTGTGTTGGTTTAGGCATAGGTTGACAATCTTGTGTTATGGTTACATTTAGTTTCTGTATAGTTTCTTTGATACTGGGCAGGATTCATCTTTTACCTATCCTAAGTATTCTCACCACGTTTGTGCCATCTAAGTGCAAGTGATCACTGTCAGGAACAGTTTGTATTTTGAGGTTTCACTGCATGGAAATTGGTGAATGGAAATATAGCTCAAAATGAAACAGGGTTTGTGCTTTCTACTTCAACCTTCACACACTCAATCAGGTCTCAGAATGCATTTTCTTGTTTCTTTCTTGCTGAAGTGGTCCTAAGGTGAAGCATTCAAAAACAACTTAATCCGAGAACACTCTATGAAAAAAAAAAAGGAAAATATCCATTTACTGAAATACCTAACCAAATTATTTAGTTGGATGTCTTTGATACTGCACAGGATTCATCTGTTTCTTGGCCCCACTCTGCTCCACATTTTTAAGACTTCTATGATCAACGGTTGTATAAACAGTTTCAGGAGAGTTTTAGGGTTAGGGTTAGGGTTAGTGAAAGTGGTAGAGCTAGTGTTACGGTTCAAGTTAGTTTTGAGCCAATTTCTTTGATAGTGGGCAAGATTCAACTTTATCTATCCTAACTATGCTCAACAAGTTTGGGCCTTCTAGGTGTAACTGTTCCCTGTCAGGAACAGTTTATATTTTCAGGTACCACTGCATTTGGACCTATATGGGTGAATGAAAATCCAGCTGGAAATTAAATAGGGTTTCTGCTAGTTGCTTGAAACTTCACACACTCAATAACTTCTCCATGAGCATTGTCTGGTTCTTGTACATAAGGCCCAAAGCTGAAGCACAAAAAACAAGTTTATCCAAGGACACTCTATAAGAAAACATGGAAATACCCAGTTACTTAAATTCCTCCCCCAATTTTTTTTTGGCAGATTTGTTTGTTACGGTGCAGAAATCCATTTGTTTGCTAGCCCACTAGGTTCTCCAAGTTAGGGACTCCAAGTATCAATGGTTCTCTAAAGAAGTTAGGGTTAGTGTCAGGGTTTGTGTTAGGTTTAGGGCTAAAGTTACAGGCTTATGTTATGGTTAGAGTTAGTTTTTGTCAAGTTTCTTTGAGTCTGGTTTGGATTCATCTTTTACCTATACTTATGCTTGCCACGTTTGGGCCATCTATGTACCAGTGTTCTCTGTCAGGAACAGTTTGTATTTTCATGTTTCTCTGCATTTTGACCTATATGGGTGATGGAAATTGAGCTGAAAATTGAACAGTGTTTCTGCTTGCTCCTTGAAACTTCACACACTATATCAGGTCTCAGATTGCATTTTCTTTTTTCTTGCATATTGAAATGGCCCTAGGCTGAAGCATGCCAAAACAATTTAAACCAAGAACCCTCTATGAAAAAAACAGGAAAATACCCATTTACAGAATTACCTAACCAAATTATTTGGTCAGATGTCTTTGATATTGCACAGGATTCATCTGTTTTCTTGCCCCACTGTGCTTCATACTTTTGGGACTCCTTGCATCAATGGTTCTCTAAACAGTTTAAGGATAGTGTTAGGGGTAGGGTTGGGGTTAATGCTAGGGTTAGATTTAGTGTTAGAGTTAGAGTTAGAGTTAGAGTTAGTTTGGGGCTAATTTCTTTCATACCAGGCAGGTTAAAAATCTTCCCTAGCCTAACTATGATCTCCAGGTTTGGGCCTTCTAGGTGTGACATATTTTCAGGTATCACTGCATTTTGGCCTATATTGGTGAATGGATATCTATGTGGAAATCAAACATTGTTTGTGCTAGCTGCTTGAAACTTTACACACTCAATCAGTTCTCTGTGAGCAATGTATGGTTTGTTTCTTAAAGAAGTGGACCAAAGGTGAAGCACACAAAAACATGTTTTTCAAGAGCACTGTGTAAGGAAACAAGGAAATACCCAGTTACTAAAATTCCTCTCCCAATTGTTTTGTCACATTTCTTTGATAAGGATCAGGTATTCATCACTTTTCTAGCTCATTAGGCTCTGCAATTTTGAGACTCTAAGTATGAATGGATCTCTAAACAGGTTACGATAAGGAGTTTGTGTCTGTTTTAGGGCTAATATTACAAATTTGTGTTATGATTAGAGTGTTTTGTCTAGTTTCTTTGAGACTGGGCTGGATTAATCTTTTACATACCCTAATCATTCTTGCTAATTTTGGGCCATCTAGGTGCAAGTGTTTGCTTTCAGAATCAGTTTGTATTTTCAGGTTTCACTGCATTTTGACCAATAAGGGTGATGGATATTTAGCTGGAAATCAAACAGGGTTTTTGCTAGCTACTTGAAACTTCACACACTCAATCATTTCCTTGTATGCATTGTCTGGTTTGTTTCTTGTAGAAGAGGCCCAAAGGTGAAGCACAGAAAAAGAAGTATATCCAAGAGCACTGTACAAGAAAACAGGGAAATACCAAGTTACTGAAATTCCTCCCCCAATTGTTTGGTCAGATTTATTTGATAAGGCACAGAAATTTATCTGTTTTCTAGCCCACTAAGTTCCCGAAGTTTGGGAATCCATGAATCAACGGTTCTCTAAACTGCCTTCCAATCTGGAAACTGTGACCTTCAGACCTTAGATTAAATATATTCATAAAATTTACTTGAAAAAATGGGAATGAAGAAACCTACCTGATGCAAGGATTAAATGAGATAAGGCATATACAATCCATACACCACCGAGATTAGAGAAGGCATCCAGCAAATGACAGATTAATAATAAATTATGGAACGTCCTGTCACAAGTGTGCTTCATGGCCTGACACCTGGCTGGTATATTCTGTTAGTTACTTTCACTGATGCCATTCTTCCCCATTTTGAATTTGATGGCTCAGTTTTAAAGAGATAATGTTAAACTTTAGTAAACTGGGCCCTTACTGTCTTCTTGCACAGAAATTTTCCATATACATTGGTCTTGTTTCTTTAAGTGTGAGGAAAGAATCATACATTTGTCATAAATTCAGGCAGTTAATGGAATCATTCAAGTATTTCTGGTCCTACCACATTTTCTAGGTAAACAAATCTTCTACTAATAGCAATAATTTGTCTCCTTCACAATTCTGCCTCTTTTGATTTGTGCTTTATTGCATTGAACTGCCCTTGGATACTTAATTGCTTCAATAACAGAATCTCTACCTCTTTCCTGGTGCAAAAAAGAACAAAGGCCATGCAAGGAGGTATGTGTTTATAATCCCAAGCCTGAGGAGGCTGAGGCAAGAGGATTGAGAGTTCAAAGCCAGCCTCAGCAATTTACAGAGGTCCTAAACAACGTAGCAAGACCCTGTCTCTAAATAAAAATTAAAGGCTAAGGATTTTGTTCATGCAGCTCAATGGTTCAGTGCACATGGGTTCAATCCTAAGAACAAAAAAACAAACAAACAAAAGGAACACAGCTCTCCTGTATCCTATATGCATGTGTGAACTGTTTTATTAATAAAGAAGTATTTACCATGGATATGTCCCTTAATTCATACCTTAGTTTTCATCATTATTGATAAGTCATCAATGGCTGTTTAATTTCAATAGTTAAGTATTTATTGAAATAATGCCATTATTTTTATTTTTGTTTTTTTGATCATGGGACAGGCATGGTGGCCTGAAAATTTTTCAGAATACCATTTGGGAATGAATGTCAGCCAACAATTTAGTTTATTTTCAATTATCAGTTAAATGACTTGGCTGACTTGGGAGGCTGATACAGGATCATCCCAAGTTCAAGGTCAGCCTAGAAACTTTGCAATGCTCAAAGCAACTTATTGAGACACTCTAAATAAAAAATAAGAAAGTCCAGGGATGTTGCAATGTCGCTCATTGGTAAATTAACCCCGTGTTAAATCCCTAATACAAAAAGAAAGAAGGAAAGACAATTGGCAGCTAAAAGATAGACTAAAATACAGCAGGATAATTTTTAGGTGTTCATTTAAGAAATATTTTTCTTTCTTCAAAACCACAAAAAATTGTAAATGGAATAGAGCCGATATCATTAATAACCTTTAAAACTACTTGGAGAAAATAATGAAAAAATATAATTTTGAAATGTGAAATCAAAAGCAAATTGTAAACCCTAGAAGTCATAAAGGAAAATCTTGAGAAATTTGGCTACTTAATATCTGAACTTCCTGAGCAAAGACACCAAAAAAAATAGTTAAAAGGAGGTCTGGGGAAAACATTGCCAGCACAGATAAAAGGAATTTACATGAATAATCAGAATATACAAAGAAATGTGGAAAAATAGAAGGGAAAAGTATTTGAGTAGACAATGCAACCCAATCTCACTTCTAAATAACAACAACTAAATAAAACCAACAGATACAATTTTGCTGCATAGGATGGTTTTATTAAAAAAAAATTAGGTTTCTGGGGAACAGTCCTAGACACCTGGTCTGTGACCTCAGGTCCTTCCTCTCCAGAAGTATTTTATATAAATGACACTTCCTCAAGCACTATTCCACTGCACACAGTGATGTCATAGTGGGGAGTGCACTGGTTTATCTGTGATTTAATGAGAATAGGGGTATTATTGCCTAATGGACAAAAAATGAAAGTTCTTTCATTCTGTGATTGCCCTTCCAGCAACCTAGCCTTTGCAGAATACATGAAAATGGGGACTGGGAATGTGGTTCAGTGGTTGAGCCCTTGCCTAGCACATGCAGGCCCTGTGTTCAATCCCCAGCACAGGGGAAAACAAAAAAGAAAGAAAGAAAGAAAGAAAGAAAGAAAGAAAGAAAGAAAGAAAGAAAGAAAGAAAGAAAGAAAGAAAGAAAGAAAAAAGAGAAAAAGAAAGAGAAAGAGAAAGAGAAAAAGAAGGAAGGAAGGATAGAGGGAGAAAAAAATAAACAATGCATGGTATTTACAGCCCACCTCCCCCTCTAACGCCTGCACTTCCTCAAGTGCGCTGAACTCCAGTAGGAGGGAGAAAGAAGGACTCTCAAAAGGAGTCCTCCAACGTAGCCCACTACCCACAAATCCACAAGATTAAAAAATGCCCAAGAAGCACTTGGCTACAAAAAATCACATGAAAGAGGGCCCTCTAGTGTAGAGGCAAAGAAAACTCAGAGTTACAGACCCTGTATTGTGGTTCTCTGACATCTAGTTTGTCCACTAAATTTCAGATTCACTAACTTGCCTTCCAGTGTCTGGTGTGGGAAACTGCTCTGATTTAAAAACAGATTTGTGCTTCCAGAGGGCAGCTATCCCGCTTTGTGGGAGGCAAATGAAGACTCTCTGGTTGTCTTTTAAAAATACACAAGTAAGATCTGTGCTATCCATGCCAAATGTGCAGTAGTTATGCCAAATGACATCCAAATACCACTCTGATACATGGAGAACTTACATAAGAACCTACTATGTGGCTGGGTGTATGTGTAATTATGTGAAATCCTCCCATGCAGGAGGCTCTGGGTTTGATCCAAAGCATCTCAAAAATAACAAACAAAACCACTCTTGGTAGGTCTGATGTTAAACATCCCCTCTGTCCCCATGTTGTCAAAAAGTGCCTCAGTGGATGAGTATAAGTAGAAAACTAAGGAGAGGAATCAGGTATTGGCAGCTTTTTGATTTTTATTTGTGTGTGGATTTTTTAAATAGAAATATTAAGTATACCAAGCAGGAATGCAGATCAAAATGTTTCAGTGAAAAACTTTTGGCAATTCAGCTGTATAATGATTATAAATATCTGCTTTTGCTTTGTTTTGTTTTTGACCATGGCTGCGTTTAGATTTTTAAGAACTAAGTTAACTTCTTACTGATAGCCACTAATTGTTGTTTGTAAAATTTTAATCACACACTGGTTTTCACTCACTATGCCTTTCTGAGTTGTCCTACATGCTAGTGCAGGTTTTTAATACTGTCCATCTTCTGGGATGTTTTTATGAATTTGCTATTAAAATACAGGAGGCCAGGCACTGTGACAAATGCTGGTAATCTCACTTATTCAGAGGTTGGGGCAAGAGATTGCGAGTTCAGGAAGAGCCAACTCTGAAACTTAGTGAGACCCTATCTCAAAATAAAAACTTAAAAAGGACTGGGGATATAACTGAGTGATGGAATGTCTCTGGGCTTAATCATCAGTACCTAAATAAATAAATAAATACATTAAACTGTTAAAAAGGCATATACACAAGTATGTTCATGAATCATGTTTTATATTGGGAAAAAAGAAGCCATCCATTTGTCCATAAATAGGGCACTGTCTGCATAAAAAAAATGGTATACCCATCCACAGGATCCTTTGCAGCTCCTACATGGAATAAAGGAGATTTATGTGTACTCACTTTCATAAACTTTTTTTCCAAATTTCTAGTGATCTCCCAAGACTTAATGCTATGACTAAGGTAGACATGAATTTAAAGGAAAAATATTTATAATTTGATACCATGTTCATATTTTTTTTTCTCTATATATACTAGAAGCTCAGGCAATATATAGAGAACAAATAGGAGAGTCCACCACATTACAGGAACTGAACTGGAATTATCGGGCAGAGGAAATTAGTGAGAGGGAGGAGTTTGATGTTCTGCATTTTATACTTTTTTACTTTGTGCTCTAACATAACACTAAATCAAACTCTGTGTGTGTGTGTGTGTGTGTGTGTGTGTGTGTGGGTTTCTAATCTTCAATTCAAATATTAGGCAACCAAACCCTAACTTTGAGCTATAAGAATTTTTGTTATGTATTCTTTGATAATTTCCCACTGAGCTAAACTACTTTGGAATGTCAAACCAAGTATGAGAAATTCATGACATTCTTTAAATAAACCCTTCCTTCTAGGTCAGCTCATCTGGGCATCATAATCCCCATGTAAGCTTTTTAAAAATTAGGTCCTAGGCCATGGGGTTGTTTCTCAATGGTGGAGTGCTTGCCTAGCATGTGCAGCATGCTGAGTTCAATCCTCAGCACCAAATAAAAATAAATAAATAAATTAGGGTGTTTTGTCCAATTACAACAACAACAACTATATATATATATATATATATATATATATATCTCTCT
>NW_026006543.1:152532-164255 GCF_001458135.2 Marmota marmota marmota
AGATGTGTATAAGAGACAGATATATATATATATATATATATATATATATTTGATGACTCAGAATCAGAACGTCTGTGCCTAAGGCTGTTGTCTTACTGTTTAGGAGGAGATGGGATGTGAGGATTATTGATTAGGTAATTATGTGGGACAATTGCACTGAGCCAGGAACAGAAAAGACAGAGAGGCAGACCTGGCCTGCATGGGCTCCTCAAAATAAACTTGATGGGGACTCTTGATGGATAAAGTCATTCTCTTAGGCTTGGCAATGAAGGTGTTCCACATGCAGCAAGCAGGGTACTCCAAGTACTTAGAGCTCTCAGATTTGTCAGGGCTGTACCTTTATTTGTATTTTCACTAAAACTATTATTTTTGCACTTGTCTCAGTTTCTGTGTTCTAAACTGGAGAAAAGTGGAGGATGATTAGAAGATCACCAAAATACTCACCTAGCTTTTGAAATAAAGAAACCCACCCAGTTTTCTTAGCATAAAGACAACAGGATGTAGTGTGTTATTATCAAATAACAAGGCTATGCAGAGGCAGAAAAGTTAGATTCTATTCCTGACCCCTCTTTGTGCCAGTTGTGTGACTTATCTATCTGTATGTTATCTGCAAGGTTCTTGACCTCTTTGAACCTCAATTTCTTGATCTGCATAATGGATAATGACTTCCTTTAATTGAGGTTACAGTAAAGATCAGACATGCCTAACAGTTGAAGTCAATCAACCAAAGCTCAGCAGCTTTTTATTAGTACTACAACAATTACTAGAGCATGAACTCCTTAAAGGTTAGACACAATTTGTGAATATGTGATTTCCCTTTCCTCTTTCCCTACAGTCTAACTAACACTAGTAGAGGACCACTACCAGGGATTGAACCCAGGTTCTTGCACATGCTGGACAAGCACACCAGCACTGAGCTGTGCATTCAGTCCCAAATTTTATACATATATATAAATTATATATAGATATAGATGATATAGTTATAGATATAGATATATAGTCTACAGATCTGCAATTCTGTCTGCTACAGTTTGTACTGGTTCCCGTCACTCCCGGAGTGCAAGAGTTCACTTCAATTCTTTTTGCACATGAAAGCCACTTTTTCTAATCTAAGTCCCTTCTTAGGACTACTTGTAATATCTACTTGTTACCTCATTAACAATAAGCTAAATAAAATCTTTGGAACGTGCTCATTTTCTATCTGTATGCTAGCCATGAATTTATTTTCTTTTGAAAGGCAACTTTTAATATTGCTGCTACTTCTTTACCAAAGCAGTGGTTTTCCGTGGAGGGCAGACACCTAGCCTGAATCTCCCTCTCGGGTCAGATGTAGTTGGACAGCATTAGCACTAATATCTTGTCCTTGGATAGACAGAAAAGCTCCCTAGGAGTCCGGCCTCAGGTCCTTTGCCAACAACCTGGGGTGACACAGAGAAAAACACTTCTCTCAGAGAAATGGGATCATAAGGAACTTCTGGACCCCTGGGGAAGCCTCCTAGGGTTACATGTCCTCCCCAAATTTCCTCCTTTGCATGAACACCCTTTCTTCCTGGTGAGACACACTGGCTGGAACCTAGAGATTTGGCCTTTGGGGTCTCAGAGATCCATGGGGTACCACAGAGCCTCTGGAGGGTTCAGGTGTTTGGGAGCCAGAAATCCCCAAACCACCCATGAATTTTGGCTCAGACTTGGATCCTTTCCTCCTGGGCCAGCCTGGCGCTATCCTGGGAAGGGTGGCCACCAGAAAACAGGGCACTGAGATTTGCCAGGCCAGAACCATGTGGCTCCTGCTCTGTGCACAAGCTGGTCTCGCCCTGCTTCGCACCACAGGTGCCTTGGAGGGTGAGTGGGACCCCCGGCTCGGGCAGGGAATCCAGGGAGACTGCAGATGGAGAGGTAGGAATGAGACAGAGCAAAGAAAGAGGTGGATAAGGGAAGGAGGGATAGAGATGGACACATTGAGAGAGAGAGAGAGAGAGAGAGAGAGAGAGAGAGAGATGATAGTGATAGAGAGAGATAGAGATAGAGAAATGCTGAAATGGAGAGACAGTGGTGAGAAAATAAAAAGAGAGAAGGGTGGATAAATGAAGATAAGAACAAGTGATAAAAGTGACAGGAGCCTAAAAAGAGAGAAGGAAAGGCTGAGACAGAAAGAGGCTTTAGAGATAAATGTGTAAAGTGATTTACCCAAGAATATAGAAAGAAAAAGGAATCTGAAAAATAAACAAACCAAAAAAGAACAAGAAGAAAGGAAAAAGAGGAACTGGATGGACATAAAGAAAGGAGAAAGAAGGAAAGAGAAAGTTTTAGAGAGATCAAAGGTGCCAAGAGCTCAGAAAGTCCATGCCAGGGGCCCAGCAGGAGAGAGAGGAAGGATGGAGATGGAAGTCAAGGCTTCTTGGTGGGGCAGCCTAGGAAGCCAGCTCCACCACCCAAGGCCTGTGGGGGTGGCCAAGTCTGGCTTAAGGGGGTACTTCTTTGGCAGCTGAACTCCACAGCATTAATGACACAGCAAGGCCCAGATTCATTTGCCAGGTGGCCTGAGGGCCTTCTGCAGGCAAGTGGAGGCCAGCCTCTAGGATTCCAGTTTCCTGAGGGTCCAAGCTACAGTGGATTTTGAGTGAAAGTGGAGGGGGATGAGGGTTTACAGGAGGGACAGGCCATCTGGATTTCTTACCTTGCACTGTCCCCTTTACCCACTCACTCCTGCAGCCTTATGCTGCTCCTTCCCAGGCTAAACTGTGAAGAGACAGGATGACTCATGGCAAGTGACACATTGTCCTACAACCCAGGACTGTACACAGAGGCACATCCCTCCACATTAAGACTCTGCTTATTCTACAGCACTTTACAGTTCACAGCCAGATTCTCATTTACTCAAGGAAAAGTTGCTGCTCACCACAGTTTCTCTATGAGGAGAAAGCTTATTTCTCATGGATGCAAGAATGAGCTCTGTCTAAGCATCCAGCACTGCAGCCCCCTTAGGCAGGCTGTTGGACCCACCCATGTAGAAGTGCCCTGTTGACATAGAAGTATAGAAGTGGTTTTTCAGGGACCAGTGTACTAACTGAATACTCAGGAAAAGGACTCAGGCAGTCCTGATCCTTGGGAACTTCCACCTTGGGTAAGTTACTTTACACATCTGAGGCTGTTTCCTCCTCTGTAAATTGAGGAGAAGCAAGTCATCCCCCAAGCTGGCTTCAGGGATAGGATGAGAGGAGATGCCTATCAGGAAGCACACATCCAATCTAGTTATCAGAAAACCAGATCCCTCCCAGCCTCAATTTCCTCACCTGGTAAAGATAATCAATTGCTTCTGCATAAAGCTGTGTGAGAATGGGTGGGACTCTGCCCAATTTATACAAGGGTCATGCATCCTCTGTGTCATATTTCTTTCAAGCACTTTCTGTTGAGCTCAAATGTGTTCTTTTACAACTGAGTCCATTTTCCATAAACAAGACAACTTTCCAAGGATGTCAGTGTGATCCTGAGGGCCATCCCTGTCCACAATTCAAGTGTTCATGGTCAGGTGAATGGATAAAGAACATAGATAATGGATGTATCTATGTCTCACACGTGGTGTCTAAAATACGACTGCACTGGAACCAGTGTTGTAATCATCTACCAATCATGAAGTGAATTATGATCAAAAAGCTACATGAAGCTGGGCACAATTGTGCATGAATGAAATCCCATTAGCTCCAAAATCTGTGGCAGGAGAATTGTCAAGTAAAAGTCTTGCTTCAGCAACTTAGCAAAACCCTGTGTAGGAAAAAACAAACAAACAAACAAAAACAAAGCAAAAGAACAACACACCCCCCCCCAAAAAAAAAAGAATAAGAATTTGCTAGGAATGTGGCTCAGTGATTAAGGAACCCATTTATCACAAACACCTAAATAAAATAAAACAAAATCTACTTGGAGCAAATTTAAATTGATGGGAATACCTATGAAATTTCATGTGGGAATTTGTTTGAAGCACAGCCTATCTGAGCCACATGATGACACAATTTTCAAAAGGCTGAATCCTTTATTCACCTGAAATTTCTGCACCCACATAAGTTTCAATGGACACGAGAAATTTTAGAATGATTCCTGCACATAAAGACCTTTAAGGAGAAATCATGTTGTTACCAGGAATAGTTGAGTTCCATGTCAGGCTTCCCATGTATCATGTGTGCCTGGACCTAATGCTTCTCTGTCACTGGAAACCTTTGTCCAAGACTGCAGCTGGAGGGAGACCTTCAGATACACCTGGCAATGTAAGCATCTTTGTTTGTGACCAGACACAAACTCCTGAATCCAGCCCTGTGAGAAGTTTCAGTTGCCCTGCTATGGATTTAGTCCCCCACTCCAGCCAGAAACTGCACTCTGGCTTTGCTCTGCAGTGCAGAAAATCCCCTCTGAGAGCTAGCAAGTGAAGCCTGATTGTGCCTCACTTTGATGAAGCCTGATTTGGTCTCCAGAAACCATAAGGTGCCGGCTTCTTACTGCTAAGCCTTCATCTCATGTAAGGAATATTCTTGAAAGAAACATCTAAAGAAAAACAGAAGAGAGAGACACACACAGTGCAGAGGCAAGAAGAAAATGTGGCCACTTCTCTCCGCAGCTGCATTTATTAATCTCAAAATTACATATCCCCACTATCCATGACTACATTCTAACTAAGTATCTCTTTAACCCCAAAGGCTAGCTAACTTGCCAGGGTTCTACCCTAGTGGGATCCAGGGTGTCCTGTAGGATGAGTGGCATTGGCAAAAAGGATGAGACAGGAATCATTCCATTGGAGCAATCTCCAGAAAGAGAGCTCAAATTCAGCTTTCTCTGGGTCATCATTTATTGCATTTTTTCTCATAATTATGGATTCAGAATACATCTTTGATTATACAATTTCAAAACTTAGCCAACATGTGACATTCCCTTAACCATCATTAGGGGTGTAGAAAAGTGTTACATCAATTTACATTTTTTTTCAAGATGTGACCTTTAGTTATCAATTATTAAGGGTACAGAATCATTAATAAAATGCTTCACTAATTTACATTTTTCAGATTTTCCCAAGATATACTATCTTCTTATTAACTAATGCCAAACTACGTAATCAGACTCAAGTCTCCTAACCTATCATTAACCTTTAAGTTTAAAGCACACCTGCACTTTATTTCTAATCTAAAATTCCCATCTAAAGAAGTCCCCTTAAATCTTACACTTAAAATATCCTAAAGTTTATAAACCATTCTTAAAACATATCAGAAAACCATACAACTAAAACTTAAGAATTCTAAACCCAAGAATTTAAGTAAAATAATATTTCTTACATTATTCTAAAAATATGTCTTATAAAGCTACTTTATTTAATTCCTACATTTTTTCTCATAAAACTGATTGAGCTGCTTCCTCAAAGAGTTTCTTTGTTTCTAGTCAAGGTGCACTAGTTCTTATATCTTTGTAATCTCTCTCAGTAAAAAGCAAGTTCTAAATATCAGTCCACTTACCGGCAATATTAACTATGCTCATCATAAGTCCCTAAGTGAAGTGAAAGAGGGTTTATAGAAAAGAGGAGAATGTATCTTTATATGTCTTAACATTCCCAGGTGTATAACATAACTTTCCTTAATCAAAAATGAAACTATATATGATGGGCTTTATACAATAAGCATAATGATTAGGCTTTCTAAGAGGCCAGAAATATGGACCTGGGTTCTTAGTTTATATAAACAATATGGAGCCTAAAATTCTCCTGAACTTTCACAGAATGAATGCTGTACATTATCAGTTTTGCCCTCAATGAACTGAGATAGAGGAGCAGCCTTCTATTTTGTCCTCCACATGCTGAGGGGTAGTAGAACAGCCTTCAAGGCATGAGAAACCTGTTATGTTCTAGCCATCCTACATTTAGTTTGGTTTAACATTTAACATACTCATACCTAATGTCAGGAACATGAGCATGACAATGAAAAGTCCCAATTACATAAGAAAGCGTCTCATGGTTTTGGATTCCCACCAGACAGCACAGCTTTGTCAGCATTTATCCTCATTGTGACCTTGTTAAGACAGTGAGAGGGGGACTTCCTTCACCATTAACCAACATAAGGTACAGGTTAATACAAACACAGAGGCCCTTCTCATAAAGGAAATCAACAGAGAAAGTAGACAGCACATCTGCCCAGTTATTAATGTTTCACCTCTTATTGTATTTTCACAATTATCACACTATGCAATTGTTTTTGAAACCTCATACTTCCCTTTCAGTGTATCCTCCAACACTCTCAAAATAACATATAATTTGTTTTCTTATTTTTAACAGTGCTATTATAATATCTTAAATCTTAAAGGTCCCTTGAAGCTACATATGCTAAAAGATTAATACACACTTTGGTGGCATTGGGACATGTAGGGACATTTAAGAGATGGCGCCTAGTGGGATAACTTTAGGTCATTGGAGGAAAACCCTCTAGGTGATTCTGGGGACCTGGCCATTCCTTCTTTCTCCCTATGACTTCCTGGTCATGTGGTTGACAGTTTTATTCTACCATGATGTGCTGTCTCCCTTTCAGACAAACAGCAATGGGAACAACTGACTAGAGACACAAACCTCCAAAACCATCACTAATTCTGGTAAGATGGACAACACCTATAACTCCCAAAAATCTGGAGGCTGAGGAATTAGGTAACTAATTCAAAACCACCTGAGCAACTCTGTGTGACAATGTCTCCAAAAATAAAGAGGGTGGCAAGTAGCTAAGTGTAGAAGACTCCTGGATTCAACCCTTAGAGCTTAAAAAAAAACAGACTTAAAATAAGTCTCATCACAGTTATTAGATGTTGTGGGGAGAAATTAACACAACTAACTTGATAACTTTATGTGAGCTTTCTTATCTGGGGATTCAGTGTTCTGTAAGAAAGCATAGTATTTTCTGTGGAACATCTAGAAGCAGAATTGCTAGTCATCTCCCACTTCAATCAACATTCCAAGTGACTACCCAATTGAGACATTTCCTCTGTAAGAGTTGCTATTTTTCCACCTATTCTCAGTCTCATTATATGAAGGAAGATGTTTACAAAATAAAATTTTGTATGTTACATGCCTTTTAAATGCATGCAAGACACGTTTTATTATGTCATTTAATATCATTTCAGAATTTCACACTGAAATAAATGTGAGATACATGACAAACATAGCATCTGAAACTCTTTACAATGGTTCCAAGAGGGTGAGCAAAGGACAACAACCATAAATGCAAGATTTCTTCACTACTCCTGGTAGTTGCTTAAATGACAATAAAGGGTGAACCCTCTTTTGTAATAAAACATTATGATAACAAAGTGAAAAGGACTGACAAAAAAATCTCTAGCCTTGGCCTGCTTCTACACAAAACACCTCAGGAGTCAACAGGATATTCAGGAAGAGCGTCTCCACCTGCACTATGTGAAAGGTTCCCCCTAGTGGTCTGAGGGATGTAGTTTGCAGAGCTGTGTCCACAGGAGCTGTTGGAGAGAGGAAACTCTCTGGAGGAAGACTTCAAGGTGTTCTATGTCCTCAATCCCCAAACTGTGAAAATTATTTCAAGTGGAAGGTTCCATGATGCTGCTGTCTTCGAAGTTTGTCTCAAAAACTCAGATTAACAATATCCAAAGGCTCCCCTGGGCACCCTCAGATATCATTGACCTACATGCCCAGGTGACTGTCAGAACACTCTGGATTTAAAGACAGGGGCCCTCAGCTCAGTGCAGGAGCCTCCAGGAGTTCTTGAAGTTGCAGTAGCTGAACCTGTGGCTTCAGAACAAGTTTTGCTTTCAGTGGGGACCTGAGCTGCTCTCTAGCAACTTGCTGTCCATGTAACACAAAATGTAGCCCATGTAGGAGGATGGAGGTATCCAACTAAATTATGGTCAGAGAAAGTTTCTGCCAAGAATGTGAATTGTAAATGGAATGACTCAGCAACAAACAACATGCCTGCAACAGTATACCACAGGCACTTTCGCTGTGAGCACAGTGGGAGAGTTGCAGGCTGGGGGAAATTTTTAAAGGCAAAAGTAAAAAGAACTACAACACATATTTCCAAATAATAAGTCTTGGCAACTGTGGTAAAGAACAAGAGAGATGTGAATCCAAAGTTAAACAAAGAGTTTCTGGTCACACATCCCTGCAGAAGTCTCTTCTAAAAGGCTGAACTCCAACAGACTCTTGTAAATTCTTGTCAAGCAATCCTGGCTGAGATGTCTTCCTTCATAAGTTCCTGGCTTGGTTTTTGTTGGTTTCATTGTGAGGGTGGACACACATGAAAATCCATTGTGATACCAATGACACTGTCAAATTTCAGAGGATCCAAGCTGTCCTGGCAGGATATAATATCCTGAAGATGCTGTTCTGGTTCAGGGAGGAGAGCAGCAGCCTGCAGACCCTTCTATACAAAGGCACTTTAGAGGATCTTATCACCAAGCTGGAGATAATTTGTGACACAGGGCTGAGCAAGATGGATCTCCCTAAAGCACACATTGGTTTGAATCTGGAAAGTGCTATCTTTGTGCCTGTTGCTGTGTTAGTGGCTACATGAGTCCAACTTTCTCCAGAGCACTAGAAGAGGAATAGTCAGGGATCTACCATGGGTGGGTACTGCTACCCATCCAGAAGACACTGACAGTTCAGGAAGCTGTAAGGCAGGGGCTGTTAGCTGAGATAAAGGGGGCTGTATGAAGGATTGGAGTAGCTGGGTTTTTTTTTTAATTTTTGTATTTTATTTATTTATTTTTATTTTGTAGGGTATTTGTGATTTTTTTGAGTTTTTTTTTTTTTGTTTCTTTGTTTTTGTTATTGTTTTCAAGGGAGTTTCCTTCATTGAGCCTCTTAATGTGCAGATTCAAGAGAGTCTTAGCACTGACCCTGAGTGGATGATTACAGGATGACTTCTGACTGTACATAACTAAAACTGAATGCCAAATACTTCACTTAAAATTTCATCCAAGTTATCAATTTTTCCATGCCCCTGCTTGGTTGGAGCCCTGGGCTGCTCTCTAGCCATTTTCTGTCCATCTAATACAAAAGACTCTGGAAGAAAACTCAACTCCATTTGTGGAGAAGATGCACACTGAATCTGAGAACTTGAGACCTCTCCATTCTTTTGAGAACCTGCATTCTGCTCTTGTTGAAGGGAGGGCAACCCTAAGTCATCATGCTTCTGATACATTAGAAGTGGGTCCTGAACTGGCAGCTTCTCTTGGTAATTCTGGGGCTGTTGCAGCTGTGGATTATAATAAACCCAGTAACTCTGCTGCTATCTTCCACACAGATGAAAGAGCTCCATGTGCTGCTGCTGCTGCATCTTTCCCTGCACACTAATGACACAGGACAAAGGTAAGTGCATGCTCTGCTGGCTTTCCTCTGTCAGGATCATGGCCTTCTGAAAATGCTGCACAAATGAAGCAGGATGTCTATAGATGGTTTGACTGAAACTGGGAGAAGGTCCACTTCCTCTGTCCCCTTGACCCAACGAAGCACAACTTGGTTCTATTCTAATGCCTGTGGACATGGAATCACATAAGCCATTCTCTTTACTGGGGAGTCCCCATGTCTTCACAGCTTTTCCCTGTGGAGCCTGCTAGAGGCAAGTATGCTGTGCATTGGTGATGTTATCATATTACATCTAGGCTTCTGTTTATCTTTAAGTCATAGTCTGGAACTTTTATTTTGAAACCAAATTTAAAAGAAAAAGAAAGAAATTAGTCTCAATAAAATGTTTTACAGTAAATCTTAGTTTAAGCATTATCACTGACTTTCTCATTGACCTGGAGTAGACACAAAAAAGGCAATTCATCCTGGGCTGGATCATGGAGGTTATTGTACAGGTTTTGAACAGTGCACAATTCCAAACTCCCAAATCTTCCCAGAATCTACCCAAACTCTTCTGTCCATGTGAACACAGACTTTTCAAATTCTCCAAGCAACTTCTCTGCAACCTAGGAGATCCCCAGGTGCCCTGCATACTTTCCCACAGCCTCTTGATTTTCCCAAACTGCCCAATCAACACCCATTCATATTATTCGTAAATTTCATGCATTTAAAAGCCATAAACAGAACAAACAAAAGTTTGTCAAGACTTGACAGTGCATTATAGATGTGATCCTATCAATTGACTAGAACAAATTTAGTCTACATTTTTTCTCCTGCATCAATTCAGGATAATTGCAATCCCAGCCATAGTACACCAAGGTTTGAGGTATGTGTTTAAAAATGACAAAATGCTTTTTAGAAACTATGTAACTTAATTAGCTAGGGTTGTAGAGGGTTATAGTCAAGAGTTTCTAGAAGCCCTTTGGTATTTGATAACTCCTGAAACCCATTTCCAAATCAGGATGAATTTATGTTAACATCTAGAAAAATCTTGATACACACTTAGGAAGTTTAAAATTATAACTCTACATAACAAAACTGGTTCCTCTAAATACATGCTCTGATTTTCCCTTACAACATAATTAAACACAAAGAAAATAAGATGTGAGCATCCATAATTTGTTAACAGTTAGGGGGTTGGTTCAAAATGATGAGACCAAAAGGCAGGTGCTCCCTTTGTCATTTCCAGACCACCTAGGATCCTGTCCCTGACCATGCTTGCTTCTGCATCACATAAAGCTGATTCTAAACAACTGCACTGCTTTTCAAACCAGTTCCTCTTCCAGTGATTACCTGGTTACGATTTTCTACTTATTTGTATAGTATCATTGATCTGCAGGATGTTTGAAATGTTTCCAGTTCATGGAACTTTTGAAATACAATAACTTCATAGCTGACAGAGAATTATATATTCTTTTATTTTGCAGCATTGTTATTAAATTCCCTTTCTTATTTTCTCTAAAAAAATGTTCTCCTCGCTCAAGCAACAAATATTTTCAATAACCAATGGATATTGATAGAAGAGAGATATATGAAAACCCAATTCACTGTACATTAGGGCAATCCCAATACAGTAAAACTTTGTGCAGCATAAATAATAATACACAAAAATCATCATATCAGAAATTCCCAAACCAAAATATTGGTTCATGTCGCAAATGGCTACAAATTGACTACTAATGCTATGAGGTGCCACATGTGGGACATAATTGAACCAATTATTTTCTCCTTCACCTTGGGTGATCACCTCTTGGCAGTAAGATTGCCATACCATACTTAGCAGATCGCAAATAAAAACCTCTAATATCTCTTCCAAAAAACACATCAGGAAAAATTGAAGTGCAATCCGTATCTCTTCTCACTGAATACTCAACATCACTGCAAACTATTTGTCTCAACTTTAAAATATCCAACCTTTCCAGTTTTCCATAATTCCATAGCCAGCACCATGATCAAAAACTGGCACAGTTCTGATTCTGAATAATTACTGAGCATGTTAATGGGTTCCTACTCCCAAAGTTGCCTCACAGTTCTTGATTTTTTCATAAAAGTAACATAATAAATTCACACCCACACTAAAATGAATGTGTGACTATGATCAACAATATCCAATGTGAAGAACAGACATAAAATATTTTCAAATGATTTTTGTATTATATTCAAAAAGATATGTTCATGCAAGTTTTTCAAATTTTGACTTACATTGATTGAGCTTATGGGGCAATGCATTTGCTTGGCCAGCTCTTTCCAGATCCCAAAATTTGGGTAGGAATTCTGTTCAAATGATCAAGTAGGCATCTCCAAGTCATGTTTTTTTTTTTTTTTTTTTTTT
>NW_026006543.1:164279-194469 GCF_001458135.2 Marmota marmota marmota
TGTTTTTTTTTTTTTTTTTTTTGGTGTGTGTGTGTGTGTGTGTGTGTGCGTAAATGTGTGCCATGGTTTTCCTATTCTTCTTTCCTGTTTTGTTTCTCCTACTTCCATAGGACTATCTTCAACTGAATATGCTGAAATTACAGAAACAGAAAGAAAAAGATTGAGGATTGCAAGTAGTATCCAGAGGAAAAAAATCTTATTTGTTCACCAAGATTTTTACAATGCAGAGCTCTGCCTCACAACTTATCCATATTAGTAACACTAAAAATGGATTAACTGCTGATCCTTAAAAATATGAGAAGAACATGAGATTATGATCTGCATGGTAGAGAAGAAATTTAGTCTAACAATAATTCAAAATATATAAAAAGAGACCAATAAAAATTGCTCTGTCATAACAACAATTGAGGAAATATAGATAAAGCAGCTTACATCAATCTGATAACCAACACTTTAAATGGTTGGTGGAAGAGTAGGGGAGGAATAAGATTATATAATATAGGAAGGAAGCATTGGGATGGGACAAGTATTGATCATAATGACCACTTTGATTCTTTGCTCAAACTAGGACATTCAAAGTGAGCTTAGCCTTAAGTATAACAATTAAAAAAATAATACTTGAGGTTTTGGGAGCATGTTTCCATGACTTACAGGACCCTTTTTTTAAACCTCTTCAATAGGATAGCAGCCTTAAAACAATGGGCACAACATTTAAAATCAGGTACACAGAGTATGTTTGTTTCATGATAGTGAGGATTGAAGTCAGGACCTCAGTGCTGCTAGGCAAACACTCTACCATTGGGTCACACTCAAATCAAAAATAGAAAAAAGTCTAGGGATATAGCTCAGTGTACAGCACCCAGGGTTCAATCTCAGCAAAACACCAAAATAAAGGGAGAAAAATCAGAACATACAGTGGGGGATAGAACTTGAAAGGTACAGTTTCTTTATGAGATTGAAATTAAGTTAGTATTAACAAGAAAATAAAATATTGTGACTTTAATTTTCTTTTCTGTAAGAAAAGGAGCTACAGAATTGTTACAAAAGAAAATGATAAGAAAGTTAAAACAAGCCAATACCAAAAATAAAAGAAAAATTCCAGTTCAAAGAAGTAGAACAAAGATGGGAGAAACACACACACACAAACACACACACACACACACACACACACACACACACTCTCTCTCTCTCCTATAAAATACACCAAACAAGAAAAATGGCAGTATTAGCCCTACTCCCTCCTCCTTGGCCTCTCTCTCCCTCCAGTGGCTTGGTTTTCCATTATTTTTTTTCAGTTGGGAAGGGGATAAATCCAATGGCTGTCACACTAGTTGTACTACAGAGCTTCATTCCAGAGCTTTTTTATTTTACATTTTCAGACAGTGTCCTACAAAGTGACCTCAAATGTGAGATCCTCCAACCACAGGCTCCAGGAGTCACTGTCATGACAGATATGCTCCCCATGCCCTGCTACTAGTTAATTTTACAGAATATTGGAATTCTGAGTGCCATGCTCAATCATTCATAAAAACATATTTGATTGATACACCCTCCCTGTTTCTATCCTTTCTGGGTGTCCTAATCCAATTGTAAGGCATCCATTCTTCCATAGAAAACAAAAATGGGACATTCATTTCTGATTCAAAAGAAACCCTAGATGGGATTTAACAACTGATCCTGAGAAATCAACTTGGACCTTTTACCCCATATGGAAATATTAAATCAAAATTAAATAAGAATATTAAAAGACATAGACTAATATTTCATGAAACTTAGATCATTGTTCAAAAAAAAAAGACACCTTTTATTCTTGTTTTCTGTNGTGTATAAGAGACAGATATATATATATATATATATATATATTGCATAAAATCTTCTGCAAAAAAGCTTGAGAAAATTTTCATAATTTTAAATTTGGCAATTTTTTCATAAATATATCACCAAAAGCACAAACAAAAATTTATTAGACAACAACAAAATAAAGAACTGTGCATGAAAGGACAAAAGGAAGAAAATAAAATGACAATCTATGCAAATAGGAGAACTATTTTGAAAACCACACCTGATAGAGTGTTGATATCAAGACGAAAAGAACCATATCTCTAAATGGGAAAAGGATTGAAATGGACATTTCTCCAACAAAGATAAAGAAATTGTCATTAAGCCTGTGAAAAGATGGTCAACATTACAAATCATTAAGAAAGCCAAATTCAAATTCACAGGAAAACAACACCTCACTCCCATAAAGAAGACTACTATCCACCAACCAAATTTGTGTTGTTTTTTTTTAATAAAATACAAAAAAAAAAAAAAAAACCTCAAGGAAATAGACCCAAAAGAGAAAATCTGAATCTGTATACTTTACACAAACACAGTTCACTTTTGCAGTAAAGTCACTTATAAGATGACTAACCTATGTCTGAAAACAGATTTAATTCACTCTCAAAGTGGAGCTTCTCTGGCTTTAAAGGCCCCACCTACAAAAAAAGTTTCAGGGCACATACATTTTTCACACAGAAACTTCAGAGGCTTCAACATTGACTTCATTCCAATCAGTTTGAGCCCAGAGCTATTCCCTCTCAGTCATGCAACAAGTAACAATGTTGTGGCCAAGGATGAACTGGATATATGATGTTGATGCCTCAGGGCATACCATCAAGTGAAGATTGACATCAGAGTTATATTAGGTTTTGTAAGTGCACTCTATGATCTCCACACAAGAAAAAATATCCTCATATATTTCTCATTAATAATCCTCTCACCATTAAGCAATGTCTGATTGAAACTTTTTTTGATTTTAATTTTAATTATATTTTATTTTTATTTTTTTTGCTTTTTGATGATTTTAATATGAGAAATGGTATTTCTATTAAAATTCAGGCATTGTCAGTTCTGTCTTATGGAGCAAAGGACAATTTTATATAGGAAAAAAAATTTTGAACATGGTATTTAGTCATCCCGGTGAGCTCAGGAGAGTACATTTGAGGCTTCTCCTTCTGTAGAAGAGGCTGCTGAGAAGAGTAAATGAAGCAATGCTTTTAATATTGGGACCTAAGAGACACAAAGTTTCTTCAACTTTTCATAAGCAGTACCATTTTTCAACTACTTATTCTAGAGAACCATCAAAGATGTGCAGCATGAGGTACTAGCCATGAGAATGCATGTTCCCCAATGTTTGGAAACAACACCTAAATGGGAATTTAAAATTTAGCAACAACAACAAAAATCACCTATTCACAACAAAATCACACTTGGGGAGTCCAGATGAGCACAGCCATGTTTTCAGAAAAGTTTCTGGTCTGGCTCATCCCACTCCCAACACCATAACTCATGTACAAAAGTCTCAGATTTTCTGAAAAGGAAATATCCATGCTTCAAATGTTTGAAAAATGTGAGCTTTTTAAAATAAAACCTCAGTAGTAAAAACAGCCACCAAAGGTATAATCCTGTAGACTGCAGTAGCCCCATTAGTAGAAGCAGGGCCTCTGGCACCTGCTTACCTGAGAACCATGATGGCTTTTTGGACAAATTTGCATCCCAAACAGACTGCAGAAATTCAACACTGTTATTATCTTTTGGGGGAGAGGGGCTTTCCTGGACATTTTTGCCTCTGAGACCATGTTCTCAGTGTACTCCTTGTTCCACTATGTATAACTGGGGAGGAGGGTCATGTATAAGTTGCAAGACAGCTAGTGCTGAACCACAGCCTTCACCTTTCAGCAAGGGCTCATCTATGAAAAGAAATCAGAACTTTTGAATGTCCACTAAGCACACAAAATATGTGCCAAAATCCCTTCCACTTTCCTAGGTTTAAATTTTCTAATTTATATCTAAATTGCACATAATAATAAAAAAAAATTCTGAACTCAAAAAACAAACACCACGACCACTCATTAAATTTTTCTAGTATATTTTCTCAGCTCTCCTGCACCCTTAGGTTCTGGAGATCTAATCCAGGACCTGGGACACTCTAGGCAAGTATCCTACAATTAAGCAATACCCATGTCTTTGTTTGCTTTTGGTTTCTTTGTTTTGTGCTGCAGGAAGCTGGGAGAAACCCAGAGCCTCATGCATGTGGGCTCCTGCCTGCTAGGCAAGCGCTCTGCTACTGAGCCACACCCCAACTTATCCTGTTGACTTGTATTTATTTTTCTCTTCATTCTGGGCCCTTTAAAACCTCTAACCCCATTAATATCTAAAACTCCTAGACTGGTCATTAAGTTAGAATCCTCTCGCCTCAGCTACCCACATAGCTGGGATGACAGGCTCACTCCACCATGCCTGGCTAACTCTTCATCTCACAGCAAAGGAAAAAGAGAACAAGAACCCAAGGAACTTGACCTCAACCCAGAGCAGTACCTGGCAAATCTGATTGGAATGCACTCAACCATGCTGCACATCTTCCAGGCTTGCCTCTTCTTCTTCTTCTTCTTCTTCTTCTTCTTCTTCTTCTTCTTCTTCTTCTTCTTCTTCTTCTTCTTCTTCTTCTTCTTCTTCTTCTTCTTCTTCTTCTTCTTCTTCTTCTTCTTCTTCTTCTTCTTCTTCTTCTTCTTCTTCTTCTTCTTCTTCTTCTTCTTCTTCTTCTTCTTCTTCTTCTTCTTCTTCTTCTTCTTCTTCTTCTTCTTCTTCTTCTTCTTCTTCTTCTTCTTCTTCTTCTTCTTCTTCTTCTTCTTCTTCTTCTTCTTCTTCTTCTTCTTCTTCTTCTTCTTCTTCTTCTTCTTCTTCTTCTTCTTCTTCTTCTTCTTCTTCTTCTTCTTCTTCTTCTTCTTCTTCTTCTTCTTCTTCTTCTTCTTCTTCTTCTTCTTCTTCTTCTTCTTCTTCTTCTTCTTCTTCTTCTTCTTCTTCTTCTTCTTCTTCTTCTTCTTCTTCTTCTTCTTCTTCTTCTTCTTCTTCTTCTTCTTCTTCTTCTTCTTCTTCTTCTTCTTCTTCTTCTTCTTCTTCTTCTTCTTCTTCTTCTTCTTCTTCTTCTTCTTCTTCTTCTTCTTCTTCTTCTTCTTCTTCTTCTTCTTCTTCTTCTTCTTCTTCTTCTTCTTCTTCTTCTTCTTCTTCTTCTTCTTCTTCTTCTTCTTCTTCTTCTTCTTCTTCTTCTTCTTCTTCTTCTTCTTCTTCTTCTTCTTCTTCTTCTTCTTCTTCTTCTTCTTCTTCTTCTTCTTCTTCTTCTTCTTCTTCTTCTTCTTCTTCTTCTTCTTCTTCTTCTTCTTCTTCTTCTTCTTCTTCTTCTTCTTCTTCTTCTTCTTCTTCTTCTTCTTCTTCTTCTTCTTCTTCTTCTTCTTCTTCTTCTTCTTCTTCTTCTTCTTCTTCTTCTTCTTCTTCTTCTTCTTCTTCTTCTTCTTCTTCTTCTTCTTCTTCTTCTTCTTCTTCTTCTTCTTCTTCTTCTTCTTCTTCTTCTTCTTCTTCTTCTTCTTCTTCTTCTTCTTCTTCTTCTTCTTCTTCTTCTTCTTCTTCTTCTTCTTCTTCTTCTTCTTCTTCTTCTTCTTCTTCTTCTTCTTCTTCTTCTTCTTCTTCTTCTTCTTCTTCTTCTTCTTCTTCTTCTTCTTCTTCTTCTTCTTCTTCTTCTTCTTCTTCTTCTTCTTCTTCTTCTTCTTCTTCTTCTTCTTCTTCTTCTTCTTCTTCTTCTTCTTCTTCTTCTTCTTCTTCTTCTTCTTCTTCTTCTTCTTCTTCTTCTTCTTCTTCTTCTTCTTCTTCTTCTTCTTCTTCTTCTTCTTCTTCTTCTTCTTCTTCTTCTTCTTCTTCTTCTTCTTCTTCTTCTTCTTCTTCTTCTTCTTCTTCTTCTTCTTCTTCTTCTTCTTCTTCTTCTTCTTCTTCTTCTTCTTCTTCTTCTTCTTCTTCTTCTTCTTCTTCTTCTTCTTCTTCTTCTTCTTCTTCTTCTTCTTCTTCTTCTTCTTCTTCTTCTTCTTCTTCTTCTTCTTCTTCTTCTTCTTCTTCTTCTTCTTCTTCTTCTTCTTCTTCTTCTTCTTCTTCTTCTTCTTCTTCTTCTTCTTCTTCTTCTTCTTCTTCTTCTTCTTCTTCTTCTTCTTCTTCTTCTTCTTCTTCTTCTTCTTCTTCTTCTTCTTCTTCTTCTTCTTCTTCTTCTTCTTCTTCTTCTTCTTCTTCTTCTTCTTCTTCTTCTTCTTCTTCTTCTTCTTCTTCTTCTTCTTCTTCTTCTTCTTCTTCTTCTTCTTCTTCTTCTTCTTCTTCTTCTTCTTCTTCTTCTTCTTCTTCTTCTTCTTCTTCTTCTTCTTCTTCTTCTTCTTCTTCTTCTTCTTCTTCTTCTTCTTCTTCTTCTTCTTCTTTTAAGTGGGACAACCATATATATGATTTGGCTTAATAATGTTTCCAAATCTCTCTAAAATATAAGAAATATCTTGCACACAGTCCATGCCTTGCCACAAAATATCACACCTAATTAGTCCACCAAAGAACATCACCTATGGAAGCCATGTTGAACTTCTACTCCTCAGGCGTTCTCCCTGGTAAACTGAGGAACTTGAAGCAGCATCTTTTAATATAGCCCCCCTAGGCACTCCCACAGATGGCTCCACCCCTGAGTAATGATGCCAATACCCACACCACGCCTCCTGTCCCTGGCCCTGACAGGGTTCCTAGGGCAGCAGACTCAGCCCCGCTCTAGCCCACAGCACAGCTTAGACTCCACCGATGACATTTAACCTGACCTACCTATTCCAATCCTAGCTTCCCTTCATTGAGCACTCACTGAAACTAAACTTATCTAATCTCTACGACACCCATAAAATGTCGGCACTATTTTATGTCCACTTGGACTTTAGGGTACCAGGAACAGAGCTGTTTAGGCCTTCCTGAGCCACTGACCTCAAAACTCCAGAACCTTCTGCTCCTCTCATCACACTGTCACAGCCTACACACTCTATGAGTTCTGACAGTCTTGACTCAAAGATTAGCCACATCACTTGATATAGAGCTGCTTAAGCAGTATTGAGCTTAGAACTAGGAGAGACCATACAAAATTAAATAAGAATATTAAAAGACATAGACTAATATTTCATGAAACTTAGATCATTGTTCAAAAAAAAAAGACACCTTTTATTCTTGTTTTCTGTAACAGGCAGGAAGCTGATGGTTAGGCAGAAATGGAGATGTCAGTAAGGTGGCATGAACATACAGGCCCTGTACATTTAACTACACTCACAGTCTTTTTTTTTTAATTTTATGTTTTCATCTCGGCAAGTTAATGGCAATAGTGCAGAAATTATAAGTTTAAAACAAAAAAAAGCTGAAGGAATCAATTATCTAACTTAATTCCAGGATAAACAGTTTCTCTGTAATTCAAAACAAAGAAGAGGCCCAACAAACAGATTGATGGGCAGTTAAATTCATGGAGGGCCTTTCACAGGTTATGACAGTAGATGGGCCCAATGCTGTCTCCTTAGGACAATCTGCCATTTAAGGCACTGCACCTGCTTTGGGGCACATGGGAGAATATTTTAGGAACCAGAAAGTTTGGAGGAGATTGGAAACTGAGAGAGTAGAGAAACCAACATTGGGTTGAGCCACCAGCTGCCCCCAAAGCCATATGCATTGTTCTGGGATCCCACTCCCCCTAGCCACAGCCCCCTCTGCTGATGGTCTTCTTTTCCCCATGGACTCTGGAAGGTCTAGCTCCTAACTCGAGGTCTCATCCTTTCTTTTGGAACCCTCTGCATGCAATCACAACTTATCCACCATATGATAGGTGGCCATGTATACCAGCTCTGAGGTCCCCACCAAGGACTTCATGAGAAATGGGGAATTGTGGAAGAGTCAGATGGGAAGAGGTCCTGCTAATGAGAAAGCTAATGAGGATGATGGTTTCATTAGGCCAGGCCAACAATGAGAGAGATGAAGAGAGGCAGGAAGCTGATGGTTAAGCAGAAATGGAGATTTCAAGGAGGAGTCTGGGGTAGTTGTGGTAAAAATGGGCAGCTTAAGATGATATGGATGGAAATGTTGATACCAATGAGGATGTTAAGACAGCAAGGAGAGAAAAAATAAGTCAGGCTTCCTGGTGCAGGCCTGTAATCCCAGCAACATGAAAGACTATAGCAGGAGGATAACAAATTCAATCCTCAGTCTTAGCATTTGAGCAAGACTCAGCAGTATTATGAGAGCATGTCTCAAAATCAGAAAATTGAAAGAAGCAGAGATGAAGTTCAGTGTTGAAGTACTACTTGGTTCTGTCCCCAGCACCAAAAAAGAGAGAGAGAGAGGGAGAGAGAGAGAGAAAGAGAAAGAGAGAGAAAGAGAGAGAGAGAGAGAGAGAGAGAGAGAGAGAGAGAGAGAAATTTAAGTAAATAAATGTCACATGACCTTGTCATTTTTCACTTCCTGTCATTAGCTAAAATTAGTCACTTTCATATATGGAGGTCCACCAACTGGCTCTAAGGAGGCCCACCTCCCACTTTGGTCACTACCACTAATAGATGACATGTTTCCTCCTGCCACACAATCAAAATCATAACATTACTTTGCAACATAGAAGGGTCCTTCCTTTTTTTTCTTCAAAGTACTTTAGAAAGAAAAATTTGCAGTTTTTATATTCAGTTTACATTTTTGTACATTTTTATAGGTTTCAGGCATTTTTAATAACCAAACCAAACTTCAGAGCCTTTATTGTACTTTTATCATATTCAATATAATCTCAAACAAGGAAAAATAATGTTTTAAAACAAAATGAAAATATGTGTGCAGTGACACAGAACTGTAACTCCAGCAACACAGGTTACTGAGGCAGAACATCCAAATTCTGCCTGGCAAAGGAGCCAGTCCCTGACCAAAAAATTACAAAATAAAATAAAAATAAAGTTCTTGCTATGAAACTCAGTGTTAGTGGCAACTGGTTCAGTCCTAGAAGCAAAGTGGAAGAGTGTATCTTATTCTCCTCATTCCACACACTTTTCTGTCTTTGTACTTAGCTGGACTATGAGTATATTGTTTGTATGAGACAATTTTAAAGGTCAGGGATTAAAGATCTCCTTTTTTTCTTTTATTTTATGATTTATAAAGTTGCTATTTTTTAAATTTGTTGGTGCTTTGGTATGAAATCATGTTGTTCAATATTATAACAAATTTTTATATTGCTGAGTTCTTCTAACAGTCAAATAACAAGGTTGGTCTTTGATTGATTTCTCTGAATTTTTCCTTTTTCCCCCAGTAATTCAAAATTTTCATCACCTTTCTTTCATTCCTTTCTAAGTACCCTGAAATCGAGCTAGGAAGTGACCTCTTTTCCTCTCCTCCTCCATCAAATCCACCTGGACAGACACTGTCTCTGCCTTGTTCTCATTCTTTTCTCAACTCCAGTCAGGCTGTCCTCAGAGCTCACTCTGTGATTTACACCAAACAATCAGCTCCAAATGGCCCAATCTCATGGGTAATTTTTCTAAGTCATCAAACATTTTGGCCAATCTTTTTTGATTGTTTTCCTAGTTCACATTCTGTATGTGAAGCTTGACTTCAGAGCATGTGATCTAAGTCTTTCATCCTTATTATAAATGCCTGTGAAGGTAAGAACCCAGCACACACCAGGTCCTGCAGATGGAGCCATGTAATAATGGAGTTTTGAACAGCAAATTGCAGGCTCAGAAACATCAACATTCTGGTGAACTCTGTTTTAATTTTTTTATGGTTGTAGGTGAACGTGGTATTTTTATTTTATTTATTTATTTTTATGTGGTACTGAGGATCAAACCCAGTGCCTCACAACCACGAGGCAAGCACTCTTCCATCAAGCAAAAATCCCAGCCACACAGCTGAATTTTTTAGAATACATCACCTGCAACCAAGGACAAGAAATACAGGCTGGGCAGGGCAGGGCTGGACAGGGATGGGCAAAGCACAGGTGTAGAGGATGAAAAGTTTTATGAACAGCAATATTGGGAGGAAGAGAGGAGGAGTTGGATGGGCAAAGGCTCCTCCTCAGAAAAGGAAGCAGCAACTTGTACAATGGCTATGAAAGTAGTTTTTAATTATTTTTAATGATAAAATATTTTGGAGGTAAGTGTGGAAATCTTTTGACACTCTGAATAAATTTAAAGTTTTATTTTAAAAAAGGATACATAATCCCTGCATGGTATGGGCTGCACACCTGGAATCACAAGTATTCAGGAGGCTGAAGCAGGAGGACTTAAAGTTCAAGGCCAGTCTGGATCTTAGAGAGAACCCAAGTAACTGAATTCAAGCATGTCTAAAAATTTAAAAATAAAATAAAAAGGATTAGTGTAAAGGCTCATTAGCAAAGTGCCCCTAGTATCATTATTAAAAAAAAACAATAACACTTCTTTGTTTTAAAATAGAAATTAAACATGTTCAATAAGGCTATTTAACATTCCTGTGGAAGTCTCAAACAACACTCCATAAATTGGATGCATTGGCAAACTGATGACTCAACAGTTGGCTTGTAGAACATTGAATGTTTTTGAGATGATTTCATATCACTTGACCATTCACTGAATTTGTATTTTATCCACCTAAATTTTAGCTGCTTGCCTCGTTCTCCTACCTCACACCATTTAGTTCACTTCACCAAAATAATGCTAAGAAAAATAGCTAATATTTATTAGTAGATACTTTGTTCCACTTCTAACCTCTTCAAGGATACATAAAAATAGTATTCTTTAGGACAAAATGGAGTACTAAATTGAATTATCAACATAATTAATCATCATTACTTGAAGATTTTTTTTTTTAATTTCTTTATATACTTCGTACTTGTACTTGAGCCAAAGTTCACTTTGCCACTAAGCTACATTCCACTCCTTTTATTTTTTTTTATCCTGAGGCAGGGTCGCCCTAAATTGTTGTGATTGACCTAGAGCTTGCAACCCTGTCACAACCTTCCAAGTTTCTGAGTCTCTAGGTAAAATTTGAAGATTTTAGTCAGAAAATTATCCTCTGGTGTCCCCCTTTGCCCCACAAAGTCTCCACACTGATTATCCCTTCTTCTTTGTTCCTTAGTTAGTCAATGTCCTGAGGACATTCCTGGTCACAGTTCCTGAATGCAGAATCTAACAGGATCAATGCAAAATAGACATTTGTCCCTATTAAATCTCTATTATTAATTTTACTTTGAGGGGCACTACAGTGTATCAACCTGAAAGACCCAGACTGCATTTACCTTCATCACTGCTGTATTTCTGGGACCAGGCATTACCTCTGGCACTAAACAAGCCCTCAGAAATATTTGCTCCAGTGGAGAAATGATTATTGTTTCACATTTGAACTAAATCTCTGGTCAGTCTTGAAGCAGGACATGAAACTTTATTTGTCATTGCAAATGAAAAGGGCAGCAAGCAAGTCCCCTCTGCAATCTTTGACACTGTGCATTAGGTAGGGTACCTTTTGATAGCTAAAAAACACAATCTACCAGTAAGTCAAAACCATAGTAATGTAGGAAGTGGGTCAGAATAGCCCAGTTCAGGGTAAAGTACAAATGCAGGAAACATGGGGACAAAAGGGACAACATCTTACATTGTATATAAAATAAACATTTTTCAATGGCTATGTGTTGCTAATCTACTTGTGCTAAGCAGAAAAGCAAAGACAGGGTCTTCTCATGGGAGAAGTATTTTTATATGAAATGGAGTCTCAGGATAAAATGAAGTTTGTTTGGTCAAGGAAATATAGTTTGGCCCATGACATTCCCTAATTTTTTAGAAATAATTAATCTTTGATTTCTCTTAAATTAGGTAAGCATTTCTCATGGGCATGCATATACATTAATGTGACTGGTGAAATGCGGTTTTTCTACCAGGTTGGGCCTTACAACATAGTCCTAGCAAAATAAAATAAACCATGATGACACTTTTTTCAGTCTTATATTTAGATGGTGGCTGTGGTCCCTGAGGGATTTCCATTATTTTTTAGGACACACATTCACCTTTTGACTCAGGTATGATAAATAAGGTCCCTCCAGATGAATGTAGTTTTTCTTTTTTAGAAATTTAATCATAGACTCTGTGCTAGAATGGATATTGAAAGTCAGCTGTATCACAGGACTTGTTGTCTCAAAAAAATTAATGAGCTTTAAGTTGAACGTGTTGGAGAGACTTAGCCACAGGTTGGAGTAGAAGCAGTTTATCTTGGCTAGGGTGGATGTAGGGCCCTGGAGGCATTAACATTTTAATCCGCCTGAGGTGGTCTCCAATTTCTGGATCCAAGCTGGCTTCCATTTCTGTGATCAGACCCAATCTGATACTAAACCACTTTTTCTGGTCTCTAGCACAGTGCTTCCAATATTTGAGCCAGGCAACTACACTGACTGTCTTTAAATGTTGTTTCATTTCTCCCCCTCTAATTTTAGGTATGCCTACTGCTGTAAGAAAAAGGAAATTGAAATGACCTGGCTGGGGCAAGCACTTTGGAATCACCTTTTAGAAACTTAAATATACCTTTTGGGACTTTTAACTCTTAGTAAAATTATTTTCAGTGATGATAGCCAGCAATTTTAAATCTTTTTTATTTACCAATTACATATAGACATGCACACACATGGTGTACATACATACACAATACAAACCACAAACAAGGGCTTTGTAGATTTTTAAAAACATTTTACATTGAGAGATAACCCTTCAAAATAGGTCTCTGAACAAAACAATGTGTAAAAACAAAACCTCTATAGTTGGATACAATAATATTGATCAGAAATACATTATTCTATGCAGGCCAGATCAAAATTATAAGCTCAACAAAATGTACAATTATAAAAACTTTCCTGGCCTCTGGCCTGATGGAGCCCTCAAATGCAAAAAGCATTCAATAAGAGAAATGAGGGTTTGTGGGAACTCAGAAAGAAGGATTTTGATTTTTTTTTAATTGTAAGGGAATATAGACAAAGGCTGTGTCCATACTCTTTCTGAAGGGATTTCTCAAAGAAACAGCAAGAGAGTATGCTTCCATCAGTCTAACAGTTAATAATTGGGGGAAGAATTCTCTCCTTTAAAATTGGGTTCTGTTGTGCCTTGTATGGTGGTGTTTTCCCTGGAGTCTGTGGGACTTATTAGAGAGTTCAGGACAGAGTATTCTGCTCAGATATCCACAATAAGGTTGACACAATGGCCCCATATCATGGCTATTACCTTAGATACATGGGGCCTGTGAGATATCTCTGTGTTTTTGAACTGGTTCTAAACCAGTTTTTCTTGTCTCTTGGATAGCAGTACCACTAGTTTAGCCTGGCATTTTGCAGCTTTATCAGCTGGGCTGACATGGTCCTTCAAATCCTTCTGGGCCACCTCCGATGGTTGGGATGTTTTTATGGTGCAAATTTTAGTAAAGCAACATGAGAGAGCTACAAAGAGAGAGGGAGGGAGAGTAAAATCACTTTGACTTTTTCTGTGTCTAGGCCTAGGAGATGTTAAATAGACTTTTTTAAATTTATATTTTCACATAAGTTCTCTGCTGAGCCTTTTTGCAGCCATGTATATTCCAGTGCAAGCCTTAGTGAGGTGCCTAGGGCTTTTTAAACATTTTCTCCACCAACCAGCAGTTGGTAATCAGTCCAGGTTAGAATTTGCGTTTCCCATGACAAAGCTGACAATTAAAACAATTGGTAGAAACAAAGGGAAGGTGAAAGTCAACAATTTGACAGGTGCTTAGCATGATGCAAGTCAGAGGACGGTGGTTTATTGGATCCCTGATGAGTTCAACTGCCAAAACAAACAACAACAAAAAAGGAATTTCTGGGTTTAACAGTCAGAGGACATTGTTAGGAACAGAAACAGACATGAACAAACAGACAAAAACAAGCCAGTATCTCTTCAAATACCCTGGCATCAGACCATCCCCAAGGTCTATTTACTGGTTGAAGGTGTTAAGCACCCTATCAAAAAGTGCTAGGGCTACAGGTCTGAGCAGCACCAGATACTCTTTCAAAAGTGGGCTTGAATCCATGACCACAGGGTGTCCAGACCACACAACCCAGAGAGCTTCCACAACTTCAGAGGAATGGCAACCCTCTCTGTGAACCAAGGATCAAGAATCCCTCATGCCAGAGAACCACATTCCTGACACCTGAATTCTGGATGGAGCCTCCAAATGTTGTGTCACATGAGAAATAAATGACTGGGTTAGTCTTGAAGTAGGGCATATAATTTTATTCACCATGGAAGAAGTGGAAGTGTAGCAAGCAACCTTTGACCCTTTTCAGAAGGTAAGGTACATTTTAATAGCTAAAAACTGCAAGAAACCAGTAACGCAAACCCATGCCAACAAAAAAAACTTGGTCAAAGTGACCTAGCTAAGGGAATAGTATATGCCCTTTTCCCCCCCAAAAAAATATGGGGCTAAAAGAAGAACATATTCCATTGTATAAGAATAAAAAAAAAACCACTTTTTTCAGCTGCTATGCATTGCTTAACAGTGTGTGCTAAGAAGGATGGAGGAGGTGAGTTTTCTTTGTGAGAGCTATTTTTTACATGAAATGGAGTCTCACTATAAAATGGAGTTTGTCTGCTCAAGCATATATAGTTTAAAACCATAACATGATGAAATCGTAACTCCATTACCATCATAGAGAGCTTTCACAACCATTCATTTTCCCTGCTTCCAACTTCCATCCAATATACACCAAACATTTTCAATTACATAATGGAAAACAAAAAGACAAATGAAAAAACCTTCACTAACTTGCCTTGGCTGAAGGATCACAACAGATTGACACCCAGTGTCCTTCAGGATCAGGACCCTTTCTGTTTTCCAGCCTCATCTTCCACCATTCGCTTGCACAATCATTTATGCATGCCAAAATAAAAAGTTTTTTAAAAAAGTAAAACCAACTTCTCCTGATTCTCTGGATGTATGATGCTTGATTTATATTTTTAAAAATTTGTTCATATTGTCTTTTCTACATTATGGTCCTGAAAAAGTGTGGAACAAGGGGCTTGCTCCATCTTGACACATACCCATTCTACTTTCTAGCCACCACAGTAGAACACCCCTGTGGGTACTCTTTATCTCTGTACCTTGTGATAGAGCATTGAGAACTTGTGTTGAGGAATGGCAGCAAAGTTTAAAATTATTTTCTCCCAGAAGATTACTAAGTCATCCATGGTGGGTGAATGCCTGTAATACCTGCAACTCAGGAATTTGAGGCAGAAGGATCACCAGTTCAAGACCAGCCTCGGCAACTTAGTGATACCTGTATCAAGATAAAAAGTACTGGGTTAGAAATGTAGTTCACAGAGCATGCCTACCAAGTACAATGCTCTAAATTTAATCCCCAGAATCATTAGAAAGTAAGAAAGAAAGAAAGAAAGAAAGAAAGAAAGAAAGAAAGAAAGAAAGAAAGAAAGAAAGAGAAAGTAAACAGAAAACAAATTTGCAAAGAAAATAAAATTTAATAAACACATGAGGAAAAGCAATATAAACAAGGACATTTTAGCCAAAACACTGGCATTGAAAAAGAAAACAGTACTTAACTGAGCAATATGTAATAGGAAGGAATACTTCAAAACTCATATTCTGAGGTCAGAATTAAACAGATTTCAAAGTCCAAGGTAGTAAAAGAAAATTATAGAAAAACAAATTCTGACAAATGTTGTGAAAAAATATTTAACAAATTCTAACAAACTGAATTCAATAATGCACTTAAAAATGATAGGACTAAGAATATAACCAGGGGAGAGAGTATTTATCTACTGATCACAAGGTTCTGGGTTTTATCCAATATAACACACACATACACACACACACAAATCAAAAACAAATAAAACCATCATATACAATGATCAGATGGGATTTATTACTAAAATATAAGATAATTCTATGTGTGGAAAAGCAATGCAATCTACTTCATTCATGTAAG
The DNA here is from genome assembly GCF_001458135.2 of Marmota marmota marmota. Lineage (NCBI taxonomy): Eukaryota > Metazoa > Chordata > Mammalia > Rodentia > Sciuridae > Marmota > Marmota marmota. Next base: position 180,079 of record NW_026006543.1, read on the forward strand.
GAAGTACAGAAACAACATGATTTTTTCAGCTTATGCGGGGGGGGGGAAGCACTTGAAAATGTTGAGCAATCATTCATGATAGAAACCATTAATCAATCAGGAGTAGAAGGCATCAGTCTCAGCATCATAAAAATTATATAAAAGCCCACAGCTGATACCAACCTTAAGAATAAAACCTGGGAGCCTCTCCTTTATGATCATGAAGGAACCAAGGACACCCAGTCTTGCCACTTGTATTCAACAGAGTACTAGGAGCTCTGTGAGCAAGTAGGCCAGAAAAAGAAATAACAGACCTACAATTTAGAAACAAGAGGTAAAATTATCTGTTCATAAATGACAGAAACAAATATCCAAAATGCTTCCCCATAAAACTTTCAGACATGACTTAAAAATTCATCAAATTATAGGATAAAAATAACTTATGTTCCTATGTGCTACAAATGAACAGTCCAAAAAAGAATTGAAGAAATAAATCTTACTACATAAGCAACAAAAACAATGAAACAGGGGCTGGGGTTGTGACTCAGTGGTAGAGCCCTTGCCTAGCACATGCAAGGCCCAGGTTTGATCTCAGCACCACATAAAAATAAATTTAAAAAAACAAAGTTATTGTATAAAGCCACAATTAATAAATGACTATTACAAAAGAATAAAATATGTGACAAACTTAACAGAAAGGTAAAAGACTAAATTTTCCAAAACTTCGGAACATTATTGAAAGAACTGGAATGAAAAACAAATAAGTAAAAGGTGTTGTGGGGAGCCACATTGAGTGACCATACCTTCAAGTACTGATGCACCACAAGGATCTGAAAGATCACTGTAGTCTGGCACAGTGGTGCCATGATTTGTGACTGGGTATTTTCCCATGCTCAGATAGAAAGGAGGTCCTCTTTGTGGGGTGTGCCCCTAGATGGGAAATAAACTCACCTCTTTTCTTGTAGTCCTGCCCCTTCTGGCCGTTTTTGGATAGAGCTTTCTAAGAACAAGAGTCCCCTAAATAAAAGCTCACTTCTGAACATGTTCCCTCTTTCTTGTCAGACTCTGGTGGTTTTCTAATGCTCTCCCTTTTTGGGAGCCTCAAGCCATGAGCCAGGGAAGCTGTCCTGTGTAAATGTAAATTGTGTCTGTGTTTTATTTTGTGTCCCCGAAAATTCACATGAGTGATCTTAGTTCAGCTGCTCACGCTGGTAAGGGGCAGCAAGGTATCTTATGTTCAAGGGCTGAAAGACTTCATTTTGAAAATATTTTCATATAACACAAACTGCTGTACAGATTTAATGCAGTCTTTATCAAAATCTCAATGGTGTATTTGTAATATAGGAAAAAAAAAACTTGAAATTTATATGGAATCTCAAGAGATTTTGAATTGCTCAAGCAATTCAAAAAATGGAAGAACTAAGAGATCTCACCAATTCTAATTTCAACACTTCCGAATTCTGCAGTAACTAAAACTATGGTAATGGCATGAAGAGCAACAGACACACCAATGAAACACAGCAGTGAGACAGGAAGAAACCCATGTGTATATGGAAAGATGGTCTTCAACAAGGGTGTCAAACTCCACAGTGGGGAAAGGACAGGATCTTCAACATATAATATAAATAAAATTGATGCTCATATTCAAAGAATAAAGTGAGATTCTATTTCACACCATATGTATGAAATAACAAGAAACTCAAGAAAGACTTAAATGAAGGCCTGAAGCTGTAAAAATTCTAAAATAAATGATAGCTTAACGACATGAATTATATTTATGGCTTCTTGGAATGACATTAAAAGCACAGGGAACAAAAGCAAAAAGAAGACAAATATGAGCACATGAAACATGAAAAAGTAGGGCTAAGGTTTTAGCCCAGTGGTAAGTATGTGCTTAGAATCTATAAGAGCCTGAGTTTAAGCTCCAGTACATACAAGCACACAAACTCATACATACACACATACAGTACTGATTCTGTTTCATCAGATGAACTGTTATTTATACATGTTCTGCTCCCCCTTTGAGAAAAAAGTTTTTGGGTTTGAAACAGGATAATTATACAACTTTAGGTGGAAGTATCAGTTTGCTATTGTTCTTATTTGAAGAACTTGTGCTCATTTGAAGTATGGCTTCAGAAGATATTTATGGGTGCCAGGTTGACATGCGTATCACTTCTTTGGTTTAAAACAATGATTATTATGAAAATTCTACTGAGAAATAATTTGAATTGCCTATATGGTTACAAGGTAAACAATGTGTAATTTTTATGCAATTGATAAGTTTTAGGATATTTAAGATGACAGAGAATATTACACATTATATTGGGGGATGACTAATATAATCTAGCAGCTAAACACAATTAGCTACATTAGCCCTTGTTGAGTGTGTTGCATGTGTCTGTGTATGGTCCCTGTGTGTTATTACCTGGATAAAAAAAAAGGATTGAACTAAAATAAACCACATTTTTGAATAAAGAAATGATATTCTCAATGTACTTATATAATTTTAACCAGATGACAAAATGCCAAGAGAATCATGAACTCTCGAATACCTCTACAAATGAATCCAGAAAGGTAAGAGGAAAATGGGGACCTAGACTGGGTGCCTCAATCAGGGAGATGAAATTAACCTAATAAGGGGAAAACATATCTAAAGCAAAAGGATGCTCAAAACTTCTTTCCAGGAACATCTTGGTATTACATTTGCTGTATCTTACATTTCATTTGGTGTCATAAATGGTAAATTTTATTTTAGTGGCCTACATCCTGTTTCTTCTATATAATGCTAGAGTGGTTTTTTTGATGATTTTGTTTCTCCATATCTACTAGGAAAGTAGATTTATGTGAATCTGCCATATGCTTAAAAGTGTTATAGAAATTAGAGCCCAAACTATTTGGAAACTCTTTTCTACTCTTCCAAACAAAGGAGCAGATGATGATTATGATGATGATGATGATGATGATGATGATGATGATGATGACTACTTTACTTAAGTGATTGCCATAGTTTGGACTTGAGAGTCCTCCAAAGGCCAAGGTTTTCAAGGATTGGTCCGCTGGGGGTGCTCTTGGGAAATGAGGAATGTTCAGAGGTGGGGCCTAGGGGAAAGTTTTTCAGTAATTGGGGGTGTGCTCTCAAAGGCAAGTGATTTTTTGTTTTATTTTATTCATTTATTTATATGTGGTACTGAGAATCCAACCAGTGCCTCCTGCACACATGCTAGGCATGTGCTACCACTGATCCACAACCCAGGACTAAGGTGAGTGGTTTTGTATCAACACATGCTGTCACCATGAAGTGCAGCCTTTCTCCTGGACTAAATAGGTTTGCCATGGTTTCTTTTATGAGGGCAAAATGGTCTTTGCATATCTTCTTTGGACCTGCCTGGTCAGGCTATGTCTTTCAAGAATAGTAGATATTAGAGCTTTGAATTCAAGTTTGTCTTGTGACTTTCATCATCCAATAAAATATAAGTAGATTGTAATATGTGTAATAATGAGAAAGATTTATCATCTATTAGGCATATTTCTTTTCTTTTTTTATTTATGAATCACAATTTTATTGCATTTATAAATCTAATCAAAAGTTTAAAGTTATTTATTACCACAGCACTCTTTAGACAAAAATGCCTGATTCACAAAACTTCTGTTGTATTTTAAAACTGTATCATACAATTGAGTCTTTAAAAATATTTATTAAATTTCCAGATATACATTTATTATAATTGCATCTGAGAATGCTTTTGTCGATTGAAATAAACTTTCTGTAAAACTTAGAGGAAAATCCATTTCCATATTGAAATATTTCAAGAGGCTTTTTCTCTTTTCAGGCTCAAAACTGAAGAGATAGAACCCAAGCCCACACCACATCCAGGATCATGGAAAGGCACTTGCTCCAGTACTTACATCATGTGCAGAAACTTATCTAGGGATTGTTAAATAAAACATGAGAGAAGCCATTGGTTTTGCCTAGGCTCCAAATTAGAATAAACAGACCAAATCAACACTGAGTTCCATCCTAGTAGCTCAGTGCTATGGATCACACATGGCCCTAAAGGCCATGTGCTGCAGGTTGGGTTGCCAGGATGTGGATGCCACCACTGGGAGGTGGGAGAAATATCTAGAGACAACTTCAGGTAGAAACACATTGGAGGGCATTAGGTTTTGGGGATCATGTGCTTAAAGGGAATGTTGGGATCCTGACCTTTCTTCTCTGGTCTCTTTTTGTTTCCTGACTACCATGATGTGAGAAGTTTTATTCAACAACTTGCTCCCCACCATGATGTTCAGCTTTACCACAGGACCAAAGGGATGAGACCAAGAGATCATGGACTGAAACCTCTGAAACTCATTTGAAGGTGGTTAAGTCAAGTATTTTATCACAGCAATGAGAAGTTAACACTGAGTTTCAGTTCATGTGGAAACTTCTAAATCACTTCAGCTGTAAACAATTAAATTGTCTCTGTACCTCACTTCCATGTCCTATAAATGGTGCCTAATTATGTTATTGCCCACAGTTCTTAGATTCTGTTCTGATTCTGAAGGCTACCTGATTTACAAATCATTTTTGCTAGTTTCTTAAATAAACTCATTTTGAATTAATCTCATCTAAGATGTTCTTCCAGCTCACTCAGGCATCCATTTAGGGAAAGGGCATTGTCACTTTTTGTTCCAAATCACTCATTGGAATTTTACTTGATGTGGAAAAGAAAGGCAGGGACTCACAATCCACAAGTCAATGTAATGAACCAGAGTGCTACTGCACACACACTAGAAGAAGAGTGTCAGTCTCTGCTCAATAGGGGGCTTCACTAAACCCAAATCAGAGCTATGGTGCAGCAACTGGGTCTTTTCTGCTAATTAATCTTTGAGAGCAATCCATAACTTTCAACAACATTTTGACAGCAGACTGCAAGGTCAACTTCAGGGAGTGAACCACAAACAATTCCATGATGCTCAGTTGCAATCATGGAACATCATGGCACACTACAAAAGTCAGGTCACTCTGTTTTTTTTTTTTTTTATTCCCAGCTTACTTTGCCATTTTTACAGGGGTAACATACACTCCTCTTCATTTTTCTGTGAAGTACTTTGTATTTAGAGCAGATGTGTTCTTTTAGAGCTGAGTCCATCTTCCATGAAAAAGACAAAATTCCATGGATGTCAGTGTGGTCCTGAAGGGCAGCCCTATCCACCATTCAAGTATTTATTTACAGATTAATGGATGAAGAAGATAGGTGATAGATGGATAAATGTGTCTCACATGTGTCTAAGAAAATTAATAACCTTTTGAATAAACTCCATATTTTATTTTTGTTCTCTTTCCATGTTTCTGATTAGGCTTTATAAAACTCAGTTTGACTTTTTAACAATTGCATAATGGACATGCAAATGGGAAGATTCCTCATGAGACACATTGTTATGGCATAGCTCAGAAATGTGAACCTGGATTTTCCTAAGACTGCATTTCAACCACTGTTGTTATGACCGACCAACAATGAAGTGAAGAAAGAGAAAACAGCTACATGACACTGGGCACATTGATGCATGAATGTAATCCCAGCAGTTCAGGAGGATGTGGAAGTAGAATCACCAATTACAAAGTATACTTCAGAAACTTAGCAAGACTCCCAGAAATTTAGCAAGACATTAAGGATAAAAAAACTGTAAACATAATCTGCTGGTGATGTGGCTCAATGTTTAAGAACACAATTTTCCAAAAATACATATATAAAATAGTTCAAAATCTACTTGGCACAATTGTAAATTATGGCAATACCAGTGAAATTTCATGTGCAAGTTTGTTTTAAACACTACCTATCTGAACCAAATGATGACATATTTTTTAAAAGGCTGAATCCTTTATTCACCTGAGAATTCTCTATCCACCTGGCATCCTCTTGGACAGAAAAGGTTTTATAAAGGATCCTGCATCTCTCGAGCACAGACATTTAAGTAGAGATCATAAAGTCACCAGGAATAGCTGAGTCCCCTTGTCAGCCTCCCCATGTATCATGTGTGCCTGTTCCTAATGCTTCCCTGTCCCTGGAGTTCTTGGTCCACTGCTGCAGCTGGAGGGAGCCCTTCAGATACACCTGGCAAAGTAAGCATCATTGTTTGTGACCAGAAACAAACTTCTTACTCTGGGTCTGTGAGAAATACCAACTGCCCTACTGGGAATTCAGTCCCAACTCCTGCCAGAATCCATGCTCTGACATTACTCTGCAGTGTGGGAAATTCCACATGAGATCTGGCAAGTGAAGCCCGATTGTTCCTTGCTGTGCTAAATCCTCAGGGCTTCAGAAACTGAATGGTGCCAGCTTCTCCCTGCTAGGGCATTGTCCTTGCTTCAGCAGGAGATCACCAGACAATGCCTTGTCTAAAGGAACCAGACTGCCAAGTACTGCAATTTGTTTCTTGTACTCCAGCTCCTCATTTCTCAGGGGCAAGAGCTGGCAGGGAAGCCCTCATGAAGTCACTGAGGTAACCCCGATTATGTGCTGATGACTTTACAGAGGTCCAGAAACACCTGGACACCAACTCACAACATTTGTTGACCACCAACCTGTTCCAGCTTGGACACCTAAGACTGAGTCTAGAGCTGCCTCCTGGGAGTCACAGATGCCTTTGTACAAAACCCCACCCAGCACCAGGGAGACTTCCTGATGGAAACAAGCCCTGAGACTTAGCACTGCCCCCACCCAAAGGACCCCACCCCCTCAGACCTCAGAGCCTGTCATTGAAGCAGGCCTGCGAAATCAACCAGGGCTATAGAACATACACACTGCCGACATATAACATGGGAATAACACTCAGCTACACTTGCTCTAGCCATGAAATTTACCAGCATATGTGAAAAAGCTTTATGTCAGTAAATTTTCCGTCTTTCACAAATGTATTCTTGGGAAAATTCAACTTCCCAAATATAACTCAAGGAGAACCAGTTAGAATCATTGAAAAATACAGAATCAGTAGTAACAATCTTCCTATAAAGAAAAGGTCAGGCTCAGTCACTGGAAAATCCAAACATTTACTACATGTAAATTTGCACAAAATGAGAATAGTTAAGCGGTGACACATTGGTGAAGGTGATCCCCCACTCATTGTCTTGACAGGATCACAGTGAGAATAAGTGCTGGCAATGCCACTCTCCCAGTGTCTTGACAGGGTCACAGTGAGGATGAATGCTGGCAAAGCCACGCTGGTTGGTGGGAAACCGAAACCATGAGACCCTTTTTTATGTAATTCAGAATTTTCATTTTCAGGCTTATGTTCCTGACAGGAGGCATGAGTATATTAAATGCCAAACAAATTAAATTTCAGATGGCTAGAACATAACAGGTAGTTCATGCCTTGAAGGCTGTTCTACTACCCCTCAGCATATCAAGGACAAACTAGAAGTCTGTTCTTCTATCTCAGTACCTTGAGGACAAGTCTGATAATGGACAACAATCATCCTCTGAAAGGTCATGAGAATTTTAGGCACCACATTGATTATATCAAGTAGAACCCAAGCCCATATTTCCGGCCTCTTAGAAAACCTAATCATTATGTTTATTTTACAAAGCCCACCATATGTAGTCTCATTCTTGTTTGAGAAAAGTTATATTATACACTTAGGAAAGTTAAAACATAAAGATATATTCTTCTCTTTTTATAAACTCTTTTTTACATTACATAGGAATTTATGATGAGCATAGTAAATATTGGTGGAAAGTGGACTAATGTTTAGAACTTACTTTTTATTGAGAAAGATTATAAAGATATGAGAACTAGGTCACCTTGACTGAGAAACAAAGAAACTCTTTGAGAAAGCAGCTCAACTAGTTTTAGGAGAATACATTTAGGAATTAATTAAGGTAGCTTTATGAGATATATATTTAGAATAATGTTAGAAATATTATCCTATTTAGAATTTCGGTTTAGAAATTCTTAAGTTTTTAGTTGTATGGGTTTCCCATATGTTTTAAGAATGATTTATAAATTTTAGGATATTTTAACTATAAGATTTAAGGGGACTTTTTTAGATGGGAATTTTAGATTAGAAATAAAGTAAAGGTGTACTTTAAACTTAAAGGTTAATGATAGGTTAGGAGACTTAGAGTCTGGTTATGTGTTTTGGCATTAGTTAATAAGAAAATAGCATATCTTGGGGAAAATATTAAATCTTGGGAAAATCTGAAAAATGTAAATTAGTGATGCATTTTATTAATGATTCTGTACTCTTAATAACTAAATAACTAAAGGTCATATCCAGGAAAAATGTAAATTAATGTTATAATTTTTTGTACCCCTAATCATGGTTAAAGAAATGTCATGTCTTGGCAAGAGTTTTGAATTGTATAATCAATGACGTATTCTGAATCTATAATAATGAGCAAAATTGCAATAAAAGATGACCCAGAGAAAGCTGCATTAAAGCTCTCTCTCTGAAGATTTCTCCAACAGAAAAACTCCTGTCTCATCTTTTTTGCTGACACCACTTATCCTTCAGGACTCCCTGGACCCTGCTAGGGCAGGACCCTGGCAACACATCTGATACTAAGGCTTGAAGATAGTCTGGCTAAAACCTGGATATGAGGGCTGGGATTGTAGCACAGTAGTAGAGCTCTTAACTACCATGTGTGAGACACCTAGTTCTCATCACCACAAAAATAAATAAAAAAATAAAGATCTATCAGCAACTAAAAAATAAATAAAAAAACTGAGTAAGAAGTAATTTCTTAAAATATGTGCAAAAATTTTAATTGAAATATTAGAGAATTTAATCTAGCCCTACATAAATAGGATACATGTTTTATGAGCTCCTTTGTTTTATCAATATAAACTATGTTTTTAAGGAAAATATCTATGCAGATCAATATATGACTAGGATATATTCAGTCAATGAAAACAGCATTTTAAAATTCAAATTATAAAGAGAGTGAAGGCATAAAAAATTTCTGTTAAAGGCTGGATTCTGCCTCAGTAGTAGAGTGCTGGCCTAGCATGTGTGAGGCATTGGGTTGGATCTTTACAACTACTTTAAAATAATAGTAAAAAAAAAAAGACTTGGTTAATAATTTTTCATAATATTGAAAAAAATAATTATTTACTCTATTTCCAAATGCAACTTTCTCTATTTATTGTATACAAATCTGGTTTGTGTTTTAATGTTTTCACTGGGTGACTGCACGTGTGTGTATCTATGAACAATAATTACCATTTCACCCTTTTTTATTTTCACAATTATCACAGTACAAAACTGATTTTAAACTTGATATTTCACTAGACAATGTATCTTACAAAACTCTTAGTATAACATATGTCTTTTCAATTATTTTTAACTGTTCTATACTAATAGCTTAGATTTTAAATGTTCCTTAAATCTGCATGTAGTAAATGTTTAGTCTCCACTGTGGTGACACTGGGACATAATGGAACGTTTAAGAGGTGGAGCCTAGTGGAAGATCTTTAGATCATTGTAGGCATGCCCCCAAGGGAATTGTGGGGCCCTGGCCTCTCCCTTTCTCTCCCTATGACTTCCTGGTGTTGTGGATGACAGTTTTATTCTACCATGATATGCTCTCTCCCCAGAGGCCCAAAGCAATGGGGCCAACCAGAAACTGAAACCTCCAAAACCATGAGCCAAACCTGGTAAGATACACAACACCTATAATTCCAGCAACTTAAGTCAGGAGGGTCCCAAGCTCAAGGCCAGCCTCAGCAACTTACTGAGACCATGCCTTTAAAAATAGAAGATTTTTAAATAGCCTAGTGAAGAGTACCCCTGGATTCAATCCCCAGATCATAAGAAGAAAGAAAAAAATGTCAAAATAAGCCTTGTCACAGATATTAGATATAGTGGTAGGAAACTGACTAAAATGGCTAACTTGATTATTAGGGATTCTTATCTAGGGATTCAGTGTTCTGTAAGAGAGCCTAGCATTTTCCTTTGGAAACTCTAGAAGCAGAATTGCTAGGCATCTGCAACTTCAATATAAATTCCAAGTGACCATACAAAGTGATTGATTATGCAAATAAAACATTTCCCTGGTTGGAGTGTTGTTATTTCTCCACCTGTTTTCAACCTCATTATAGAAAGGAAGATATTCATAAAATGAAGATGAGTGTGTTACATGCCTTGGAAATTCATACAAAACATGTTTATTGTTTCATTTAATATTATTTCATAATTTCACACTTAAATGTGGGAGGCATGACAAACATAGGATATGAGACTCTTCACAATGGTTCCAAGAGGTAGGCAGAGGGAAATAACGTCAAATGCAAGCTTTCTTCACTACTCTTGTTGTTGCTTAATGATCATAACTGGTATACACTGTTTTGTAATTAAATATTATGACAGCAAAATGGGAAGAGCTGACAAAGAGTTGTCTAGCCTTGGTCTACTTCTTCACAAAATACCCCAGGAGTCAACTGGGAATTCAGGAAGAGCAACTCCACTCCTCCATTGGCACTGTGTGAATGGTGCCCCCAAGTGGTTTGAGGGATGTAGTCTGCAGAGCTATGTTGGCAGGAGATGGAGAGACAGGAAATTCTCTGGATGACTTCATGGTGCTTCATATCCTAAAGCTCAAAAATATGAAAATGGTTTCAAAATGGTAAGTTCAAGATACTGCATGTTTTGAAGTTTTTCTCAAAAACTCAGATAAACAGTATCTGAATGCTAACCTAGACATGCTCAGATATCATTGACACTCTGCCCAAAAGGCTTTGGCAGAAAACTGAGGTCCATTTGTGGAGGAGATGTGCACTGCATCAGAGAACTTGAGGCACTCTCCATTCCTTTGTCAACCTGAACCCTGCTGTTGTAGAAAGGAGGACACTTTCTGCCCTAAGTCCCCATGCTTATAGGACATTAGAAGTGGGACCTGAAATGGCAGCTTCTCATGGTAATCCTGGGGCTTTTGCAGGTGTGGAAAATAATATCCCCAGTCACTCTGCTGCTGTCCTTAACAAAGGCAGTACTGACAAGAGAGCTCCTGGTTCTGCTGCTGCTGTGTCTTTCCCTGCTTCCTATCAACATAGGACAAAGGCAAAGGACTGCTCTGCTACCTTTCCTCTCTCATGAATATGGCCCTCTCAAAATGCTGCAGAGATCAAGCAGAATGATTGCAGATGGTTTGAACGAAATTGGGAGAACTTTCACTTCCTGTGGCCCCTTCACCCAGTGAAGCACAACTTGGTTGTTTTCTAATGCCTTTGGAACACAGAGTCACGTGAGCCATCCTATTCACTGGGAAGTCCCCAGGTCTCCATAGGAAAGAAGCCAGCTCCTTCCAGTGGAGCCTGCTTGGGGGAAAATGTGTTCAGTGGCACTGTTGACATAATTCATCTGAACAACTGGTGACCTAAAATGGGATGACCTTGGACTGGGAAATCATGTCATCTTCTAGTGACAAACATTCTTTGTTTCTCTTCACATCATAGTCTGGATCTCTTATTTGAAACAAAATAAAAAAAATAAATTATTTTCAGACAAATATTTTATTGTAAACCTTAGTTTCAGCATTATCACTGACTTGCTTATTGATCAGGAATATACACCAAAAAAAAAAAAAAAAGGCAATGCTTCCTGGGCTGAATAATGGAGGTTATTGTTCAGGTTATAAATGGTGAACACATTCTGCAGCAGCCCTTTTATCCACGTGAACCCAGGCTTTTCAATATCTCCCAGCAACCTATCTGCAACCTCTTCAATTAGACTGAGCAGACCCCAGCTACTCTATGCACATTCCAACAGCTTCTTGATTTTTCTCAAGTTGCTCCACCAACACACATGACTCAATGTATTGTAAGATTATTCTTAAGTGCATTGCAAATAAAAGTCCAAACAGAACAAAAGTTTGTAAATACTAGACAGTGTGTTATAGATGTGATCTTAATAATTGCACAGACGAACTCTAGTCTACATTTTTTCTCCTGTATCCATTGAGGATAATTTCAATGCCAGCCATAATCCCCAACACTTTGAGTCATGTGTTTAAAAATGAAAAAAAAAATGCCTTTTAGACTATGCAACCTAATTTTCTAGGGTTGTAGAGGGTCAAAGGCATGGCACGAGTGTCTGGAAGCATTTTGGTATTTAATCACACCTGGAACACATCTCCAAACTCAGAATGGATTTAAGTAAATATCTAGAAGAATCCTTGATCCACACTTAGAATGGTTAAAATTGTAACTATACTTAACAAACCTGGTACCTCTAAACATGTGTTCTCATTTTCTTTCCCAATGTAACTAGACACAATGAAATAAGATTCTAGCATCCATCATTTGTCATTAGATATAGATCAGTTAGCAGGTCTATTACAAAAAGATGACACTAAAAGCTAGGTGCTCCCTTTCTCAAATCCAGACCTCCTAGGATCCTCTCCCTGATCATGCTTGCTTCTGGATCACATGGGCCCATTCTAAACAGTTACACTGCTTTTCAAACAAATTTCTCTCCCAGTCATTATCTTGTTCAGATTTTCTTCTGATTTGTACAGCATCATTGATTTACAGGACCTTTGAAATGTTTCCAGTTCATGGAACTTTTATAACACAATAACACCATAGCTTACAGAGAATTTCTATTCTTTTATTTTGAAACAATGTTCTTGTATTTCCTTTCTTATTTTCTCTAAGAAAATGTCATCCTAGTCACAAGCAACCAATATTTTCAATAACTGATGAATAATGATAGAAGAGAGATATATGGAAACCTGATTCAGTGAATATTAGTGCAATTCCAATACAGTAAAACTTTGTGAAACTTTAATAATAATTCACAAAAATTATCATATCAGAAATTCCCAAAACAAAATATTGGCTCATGTAAGAAATGGCTACAAAGTACCTACTAATACTGTGAGGTGCCACATGTTGGACATAACTGAACCAAATCCTTTCTCCTGCATATAGGGGATCACCTATTGGAGTTTTGATTGGCATACTTAACAGATCTCAAGTAAAACTTCTAATGTCTCCAGCAAAAAATTGATCAAGGCAAATTGTAGAGTCATCCTTAACTCCTCTCACAGAATACCCAACATCTCTGCAGACTACCAATTAAACCTTTACAATATTCAACCTTTCTACTTCTGTTTAATTTCACAGCCAGCACCATGATGAAATTCCAGCAGGATTCCTATTCTGGATAATTACAGAGCATCTTAATTGGTACCTACTCCAATACCTGCCTCACAATACTTCATTTTTTTTTATAAAAGTAATATGATATTTTCACAGCCACACTGAAATAAATGTGAAAAGTGTCAAAAATATCCTATTTGAAGAAATGACATGAAGCATTTTCAAAGAAAAAATATATTTCCTGTACCATGTAAGAAAATATGTTCTTGCAAAATTTTGGATTTGAATTACATTGATTTCACATATATGGCAATGCATTTGCTTGGCTAGCCCTCTTTCCTGATTCAAAAATCAGGGGATGGATTCTGTACAAATGATCAATTAAGAATCTCTAAATCATGTTTTCTACATGTGTGCTTTGGTTTTTCTTTTCATCTTTTTTGTTTGGTTACTCCTACTTCCTTGTGAGTATCTCCAAGTGAAGATGCTGAAAAAAATACCAAAACAGAAAGAAAAGAATTGAGGAATATGAGAGGCATCCAGAGAAAGAAAAGAACATTTGTTCACCAACATTTTTACAAGGTGGAGCTCTGCTTCCTGACTGTTTCTTAAAATAAAATCAACAATGGATTAATGGCTGATCCTTAAAAATATGAGAAGAGCATGAGATTATGATCTGCATGATCAGAAAAGATTTTAGTCTAACACAAATTCAAAATATGTTATAAAGAGACCAATAAAAAATGCTCAGCCATAAAAGTAATTGAGGAAGTACAAATCAACCTGATAACCAACATTGTAAATTGTTGGTGGAAGAGTAGGATCAAATAAGATTAAATAAAATAGGGAATAAGCATTGGGATGGGAAAAGTATGGATGATTCTGACCATTTTTAGTTTTTGCTCATCCTAAAACATTCAAAGTGAGCTTTTCCTTCAACATAGAAATCAAATAAATGATACTTGAAGTTTTGGAGCATGTTTATATTACCCTTTTCTAACAACCCTCCAGTGGGATGGCAGTGTTAAAACACTGGACATAGAATGTCAAGGATTGTATGGTGAGTATGTTTGTTTCATGGTAGTGAGGATTGAAGCAAGGCCTCAGGCATACTATTCAAATCCTCTACTACTGAGTCATACTCAAAATAGAAAAATCAAAAAAGCTAGGCATGTAGCTCAGTGGGAGAATACCTCTGGGTTTAATCCCAGAATGACACAAAAAATAAATAAATAAATATGAGAACACAGAGTGGGGGATAGGACTATGAATGATTAGTATATATATATATATATATATATATATATATATATATATATATATATATATATA
>NW_026006543.1:195251-201292 GCF_001458135.2 Marmota marmota marmota
TATATATATATATATATATATATATATATATATATATATATATATATATATATGATTGAAGCTAAGTTAGTATTAATATGAATTTAAAATATTGTAACTTTAATTCTTTTTACTGTAAGAAAAAGAGCTACAGATATAACACCAAAGGAAATGACAAGGGAGTCAAAACATGCCACTGCAGAAAAAGATAAAAAAAAATACAAGTAGAAGCAGTAGAATAACAAATGGAGAAACAAATACACACATGCACACACACACACACACACAGAGAGAGAGAGACAGAGAGAGAGAGAGAGAGAGAGAGAGAGCTGTAAGATATACCAAAGAAGAAAAATGGAAGGAATAGCCCTACTCCCTTCTCCTCCTGCCTCTCCCTCCAGTGGCTTGATTTTTTTTTTTTTTTGGTATTTTTTAGTAGGGCAGAGGATAATCCCAGCAGCTATCTCACTGGCTTTATCACAGAGCTTCATCCAGCCTTTTTTTATTTTTTATTTTGATACAGGGTCCTACAAAGTGGCATAAAATTGATATCTTCCTGCATCAGGCTAAAGGAGTCATGGCAATGACAGGCAGAAACCCCTATGCCTTGCTACTATTGCATTGTTAATTCTACAAAATAATGGGATTCTGCATGACACAATTAACCATGTATTAAAAACATGTTTGATTGACTCTCCCTCCTTTTTTTGTCCTTTTCCTCCTCTGTGGGTGACCTAATCCACTTGAAAGACATCCATTCTTTGATAGAAAACAAAAATAGAACATTTACTTCTGATTCAAAAGAAACACTAGGCAGAAGTTAATAAATGGTGCTAGGAAAACTAGATATTCATGTGCAAAGAATCAAATTGGACCTTTTACCCCATATGCAAAAATTATCTTAAAATGGAAAAAAAATATGGATAAAACCTGCTGCAAGAAAATGTGGGGGAAATTTTAATAATATTGAATTTGGCAACAATTTCATAGGTATGTCACCAAAAGTACAAACAAAAACAAAAATATGTTAGACTACAATTAAATAAAGAACTGTGAATCAAAGGACACAATGAAGAAAATAAAAGGACCATCTGTAGAATAGGATAATCATTTTGAAGATTATATCTGATGAAGTGTTGAAAATTATATCTTATAAAGACATAAAGAACCACAACTGTAATTTAAAGTAGGCAAAGGATTGGAATAGACATTTCTCCAAACAAAATAGACAGATTTTCATTAAGCATGTAAAAAGATGGTAAACATTACTGTTGGTGGGAAGGCAAAACTGAGTAGGTACTGTGGAAAAAATATGGTCATTGCTCAAATATTTAAATAAATAAATAATAAAATAAAAAATAACTTATCCAGCAATATCATTTGTATGAGCTACCAGAGTAGTCAAAGTCATAGAGACAAAAATACAATGATAGTTCTCAGGGGTGGAGGAGGGGACATTGGGGATTTGTGTTTTAATGGTTACAAAGTATCAGTTTTACAAGATAAAGAAAGCTCACTGGACATTTGCTGGTGGCTTAGAAGCCAATGTAATGTAGGTGAAGCCAGTGAAGCATACATTTTAAAATGGTGGGGGGGGGTAAATTTTACATGATGTTTTAATAAAATAATCATAATTATATTAAAAAAAAACAGGGAAATAGACACAAAAAAGAAGACCTGAATCTATACACTTTAGACGATCATAGTTCGGTTTTACAGTAAAGCCACTTATATGATAAAATACACCTCAAAACAGATTCAATTCACAATGAGGGTGGAGCCTCTCTGTCCTAAAAGAACACACCTCTCAATATTGTTCCATCACTGTTAAGTTTTCAACACAGGAACCTTAGAAGATTCAACATTGACTCCACTCCAGTCAGACTGAACCCAGAGCTATTCACTCTCAGTCATGCACCAAGTAACAATGCTGTGGTCAAGGATGGACTGGATATATGATGGTGATGCCACAGAATATATCATCAAGTGAAAGTTGACATCAGAGTTGTATTAGTTTATGTAAGTGCACTCTATGATTTCCACACAAAAAACATCTTCTCATGCATCTCTCAGAACAAATCTCACCATTAAGCGATGCCTGATTGGAATTGATTTTTTGCTTTTGACATATTTTTAATACGATAAATACAATTCCTCTTAAATACAGGCATTATGAGTTCTGACTTATGGAGCAAATGGCAATTTCCTATTTAAAAAAAAATGAACATTGTATTTAGTCATGACAGTGAGCTCTGGAGAGAACAGTTGAGGCTTCTTCCTCTCCAGGAGAGGCTGGTGAGTAGAATAAAGAAAGCAATGCTTTTAATAATGGTACCTAGGGGATAAAAAGTTTCCCCAACATTTCATATGCAGGATCACTTTAAAACCTCTTTTCCTAGGGAACCATCAAAGATAAGCAGCATGAGGTACTAGCATGAGACTGCAAGTTTACCCAATATTTTAAAACAACACCTAAATGGGAATTTAAAATCAAGAAACAAAACAAAACACTTTATTCACAGTAAAATCACATTTGGGGAGTCCAGATGAGCACCATCAAGATTCCAGGAATCTTCTGGTCTGTTTTATTCCACTCTCTACTCCATAACTCATATAAAACAGTCTCAGGTTTTCTGAAAAGCAAATGTTCATGCTTCAAATGTATGAAAGACATGAATTTTTTAAAATGAAAACTAAGTAGTAAAAACAGCAACCAAAGAGACAGTCCTGTGGATTAGCCCCTTGATTAGAAGCAGAGCCTCTGGAGCCTGCTTACCTGAGATCCATGAGGCTTTGTTGAAGACTTCACATCCCAAAGGGACTTATTATTATTATTTTTTTGTGTGTGTGTGTGGGGGAGGTGATCTCTCATACACATTTTTACTTCTGAGATCATGTGCCTAGTGCACACCAGTGTCCACTAAGTATAGTGCACACCAGTGTCCACTAAGTATAGCTGAGGAGGAGGGTCATGTATAATTTGCAAGACAGCTGGAGCTGAACCCATGACCTCCTCTGAGCAAGGGCTCATTAGACAAAGAAATCAGAGCCATAACAAAGACTTTTCAATGTCCACCTTCTAAAATACTTATGTGTCAAAATCTATTCCACTATCCTAGATTAGAAACTTTCCAATTTATTTCTGAATTGCACAGAATATTGAAAAACAATGAAAGAAATAAACACAATTCCCAGGACCATTCATTACATTCTTCCAGTATTTTTTTTTTTTTAGCCTCTCTCCCATCCTTGGATTTTGGAGATCAAACCCAGGACTTGGACATGCTAGTCAAGTACCCTACCATTAAGCTACTCCCATGTATTGTTTTTATTTTTGTTTGTTTTGTGCTGGAGGTAGCCAGAAAGAAGCCAGGGCCTCATGCATTTGGGTCTCCCACTTTGGGGCCTCCTGCCTGGTAGGTAAGCACTCTACTAATGACCCATACCGTAGCCTATTCTGTTGATTTGTATTTATTCTTTTTACTCTGGGCACTTTACCACCTCTGTCCCCTTTAACATTCAAAATGCCTAGACTGGTCATGAAGTCAGGATCCTCCTGCCTCAGCAACCTAAACAGCTGGGATAACAGGCACACACAACCATGCCTGGCTAACTCTTTATCTCATAGGAAAGAAGAAAGAGAACAAGAACCTAATGAACTTATCCCTCATCCTCAACATAATTAAACACAATTAGCTACACTAACTAGCCTTTTCTGAGTGTGTTACATGTGTCTGTGTATGGCCCAAGTGTGTTAGTACCTGAAAATAACATCAATAGGATTGAACTAAAAGAAGCCATATTTTTGAATGAAGAAACAATACTCTCTAGTCCTACAGAATCCTACCCAGATGACAAAATACCAAGAGATCCATAGACACTATTACCCCTACAAATGAGACCATGAAAGGTAATGTAAAACCAAGGAACTAGACTTGGTACTTTACCCAGGGAGCAAAAATTTATGAAGTCATGGGAAAGCACATTTAAAGTTAAAGGATTCTGAAAACATTTCCCCAACATCATCTTTTGAATTACATTAGTTCTGTATCTTACCCCTTCCTTTGTACCATAAAAGATAGCTTTCATTTTAATGGCTCAATTTCTGTTCCTACTATATTACAGTAGTGTGTTTTGCTGAACATTTTGGTCATGGATATCTAGTAGAAAAAGAGCTTTATGTAAATTTGCTAGAAACTTGAAAGTGTTTTACTAATTTGAGCTCAAACTATTTTGGACAGTTTTTTCTACTTTTCCAGACACATAAGCAGAAGAATATTTTTGTGCTTAAGGACTGCCATAGGTTGGAACTTGAAAGACCACCCAAAGGCCCAGGTATTCAAGGACTGTTCCCCACTGTGGTGGCATTGGGAAATGATAAAAAGTGATCACAGAACGAAACCTCCAAAACTTTGAGCCAAAGTAACAATTTTTCTTTACTTTTGACTATTTCTAATATTTGTAAATAAATAATAACAGGAAGCTGAGAGACACAGGGATAAAACCAAATAATCCTGACTGAATAGATGGACCATAATCACTTTGACGAGGGCAAAATATTTCTTGTGTATCTTCACAGGACAAGCCTGGTGAGGCTTGTCTTTCAAGAATAGTAGACTTTACAGCTTGGAAGTCAAGCTTTGTTCTGTAACTTCAATCATCCAATGAAAAATAAGTAGATAGTATTATGTAAAATAATGAGAAAAATTTCTATCTATTTGGGACCATTTTTTTTCTGTTTAATTTACTAATAACAAATGTGTTGAATTTGTGAACTCTAATATAATGTTTAGAGTTCATTTACTACCATGGCACTATTTAGACAAAAATAACAGATCTAAAATTTCTGTTGCATTTTAAAACTCTATCATACAATTGAGTCTTTGGAAATACTTCTTAAATTTCCACAAATACATTCATTATAATTGTATTTGATATTTTTTTTCTCAACTGAAGTAAACTTTCTCTGAAAATTACAAGATAAACCATTAACTAACTGAAATGTTTCAAGAGGCTTGTCATTCGCTCAGGCTCAAAAATAATGACATAGTAGCCAAGATCTACACCACATCAAGGATCATGGGAAAGCATTTGCTTTCTGCACATCATGTGCAGAATCTGATTTAGGGATTATTAAATAAAATGTGTGGGAAGCCATTGATTTGACCTAAGCTCCTGCATAGATTCAACAGCCCAAATCAAAATGGAGTTCTATCTCAGTAGCTGAGTTGTATGAATCTTGCATGGTACTAATGACAATGTGCTGCAGGCCTGTTGACAACCTCTGGTACTATTGGGAATTGGTAGGATCTTTTAAAGGTATGACCTCACTGGAGTATGTTAGATCTTTGAGCACATATCCATGAAGGGGATGTTGGGATCCTGACCTTTTTTGTCTGGTCCCTTTTAGCTTTCTGGCCACCATGATGTGAAAAGTTGTATTCCACCTTATGCTCCCCACCATGATGTGCACCTTACACAGGCCCAAATTGATGAGGCCAAGAGATCGTGTACTAGAACCTCTGAAACTGCTTTGAAGTTGCTTAACGTAGGTATTATGTCACAGTGACGGAAAGCTAACACTGAGATTCAGTTAACATGGGAAACTTTTATACCACTTAAGCTGTATCTAAATGTCCCCATGCCTCACTATCACTTTCTATAAATGCTACCAAATTATTTTGTTGTCCAAAAATCTTAGAACCTTTCCTGATTCTGAAGGCTACCTGATTTTTTTGTGTGTGTGTTTCATAAATAAACTCAGTTTGAATTAAACCTATCTAAATTTTTTCCTTTAAAAGAACCAAATAAATTATCATCTCTTCCTCATAAAATAGCATGACACAAATTATAGGAAGATGTCTTCCCAGCTATTCAGATTTTCCTTTAGAAAAATGGGAATGTCACTATTTTATACCAAATCACTTGTTGGAATTTTTCTTGATGGCAAGGGAAAGGTAGGAACTCACAATCCACAAATCAACATAATGAACTAGAGTGCTCCCATACACACACCAAGAGAGGTGTGTCAGCCTCTGCTCATAAAGGAGGTTTCACTAAGC
>NW_026006544.1:0-4818 GCF_001458135.2 Marmota marmota marmota
CGTTCAACGAAATAAGACGAGAAAACTTCCCAGATTTGAAGAATGAGACAGAATCCCAAATCCTAGAAGCCTACAGGACGCCGAATTGCAAAATCATAAGCGATCCACACCTAGACACATTATAATGAAGATGACCAACATACAGAATAAGGAGAGAATTCTAAAAGCTTAAAGAGAAAGGAAGCAGATTACATTTAGGGGCAAACCAATCAGGATAACAGCTGATCTTTCAACACAGACTGAAAGCTAGAAGATTCTGGAACAACATATTTCAAACGCTGAAAGAAAATGGCTTCCAACCAAGAATTGTGTATCCAGCGAAATTAAGCTTCAGTATGAAAGAGGAAATTAAAACCTTTCACGATAAACAAAAGTTCAAAGAATTTGCAGCTAGAAAACCATGTCTTCAAAACATCCTCGGCAAAACATTACAGGAAGAGGAAATGGAAAATAACAATGAAAACCAACAGTGGAAGGTAGTACAGTAAAGGGAAAAATAATCAAAGAGGATAAACAAACCATGTTAAGTAACATAAATAAACAAATATGGCTGGAAGAACAATCCATATCTCAATAATAACCCTAAATGTTAATGGCTTAAACTCACCAATTAAGAGTCACAGGCTAGTAGAATGGATCAAAAAAAAAGATTCCAACAATATGCTGCCTACAGGAGACGCATTTGATAGGAAAAGACATACATAGACTGAAGGTGAAAGGTTGGGGAAAAATCATATCACTCATATGGAATTCGGAAACAAGCAGGAGTGTCCATACTCATATCAAATAAAATAGATTTCAAGCCAAAGTTAATCAAAAGGGATAAAGAGGGACACTACATACTGCTCAAGGGAACCATACATCAACAAGACATAACAATCATAAATATATATGCTCCAAACAATGGTGCAGCTATGTTCATCAAACAAACTCTTCTCAAGTTTAAGAGTCTAATAGACCACCATATAATAATTATGGGAGACTTTAACACACCTCTCTCACTACTGGACAGATCTTCCAAACAAAAGTTAAATAAAGAAACTATAGAACTCAATAATACAATTAATAACCTAGACTTAATTGACATATATAGAATATACCACCCAACATCAAGCAGTTACACTTTTTTCTCAGCAGCACATGGATCCTTCTCAAAAATAGATCATATATTATGTCACAGGGCAACTCTTAGACATTATAAAGGAGTAGAAATAATACCATGCATCTTATCTGATCATAATGGAATGAAACTGGAAATCAACGATAAAAGAAGGAAGGAAAAATCATGCATCATTTGGAGAATGAACAATAGGTTACTGAATGATCAATGGGTTATAGAAGACATCAAAAGACTACCAACTATGAAAAGCCCAGGACGGATGGGTATACAGCAGAGTTTTACAAAACCTTTAAAGAAGAACTAATACCAATATTTTTCAAGCTATTCCAGAAAATAGAGAAAGAGGGAGAACTTCCAAATTCATTCTACGAGGCCAACATCACCCTGATTCCTAAACCAGACAAAGACACTTCAAAGAAAGAAAACTACAGACCAATATCTCTAATGAATCTAGGGGCAAAAATCCTCAATAAAATTCTGACGAATCGGATACAAAAACATATCAAAAAAATTGTGCACCATGATCAAGAAGGATCATCCCTGGGATGCAAGGCTGGTTCAGTATATGGAAATCAATAAATGTTATTCACCACATCAATAGACTTAAAGATAAGAACCATATGATCATATCGATAGATGCAGAAAAAGCATTCGACAAAGTACAGCATCCCTTTATGTTCAAAACTCTGGAAAAACTAGGGATAACAGGAACATACCTCAATATTGTAAAAGCTATCTATGCTAAGCTTCAGGCTAGCATCATTCTGAATGGAGAAAAATTGAAGGCATTCCCCCTAAAATCTGGAACAAGACAGGGATGCCCTGTCTCACCACTTCTGTTCAATATAGTTCTCGAAGCACTGGCCAGAGCAATTAGACAGACGAAAGAAATTAAAGGCATAAAAATAGGAAAATAAGAACTTAAATTATCACTATTTGCAGGTGACATGATTCTACACCTAGCAGACCCAAAAGGGTCTACAAAGAAACTATTAGAGCTAATAAATGAATTCAGCAAAGTGGCAGGATATAAAATCAACACGCATAAATCAAAGAATTCCTGTATATCAGTGACAAATCCTCTGAAATGGAAATGAGGACATCCACTCCATTCACAATATCCTCAAAATAAATAAAATACTTGGGAATCAACCTAACAAAAGAGGTGAAAGACTTATACAATGAAAACTACAGAACCCTAAAGAGAGAAATAGAAGAAGACCTTAAAAGATGGAAAAGTATACCCTGTTCATGGATAGGCAGAACTAACATCATCAAAATGGCGATATTACCAAAAGTTCTCTATAGGTTTAATGCAATGCCAATCAAAATCCCAATGGCATTTCTTGTAGAAATAGAGAAAGCAATCATGAAATTCATATGGAAAAATAAAAGACCCAGAATAGCAAAAACAACTCTAAGTAGGAAGTGTGAATCAGGCGGTATAGCGATACCAGACTTCAAACTATACTACAGAGCAATAGTAACAAAAACAGCATGGTACTGGTACCAAAACAGGCGGGTGGACCAAAGGTACAGAATAGAGGACACAGAAACCAATCCACAAAACTACAACTATCTTATATTTGATAAAGGGGCTAAAAGCATGCAATGGAGGAAGGATAGCATCTTCAACAAATGGTGCTGGTATCCAGTTTAAGGTGTCCTTAGAAATGATAATATTCTAGGCTAGGATATTCCTCTGTCTTCCTTCATTCTTTTCCTCCATCTTTCTTGCTTCTGGGGACCTAGGACCCGAGGGCTGCCCCGACACCTCCGCACTCTGATCCCCCCCACCCCGCGCTGGCGGCGACACTGCTCCGCCCAGTCGTGCCATGGGAACCAGGGACTGTCCCTTATTAGTTCTATCAATATTGAGTATGTGTACTGTCTATGACCCAGCAATTCTATTGCTAGGTATATACCGAACAGAATTTTTTTTTTTTTTTGTATCAGGGATTGAACTCAGGGGAACTTGACCACTGAGCCCCATCCCCAGCCCTATTTTGTGTAGACAGGGCTCACTGTGTTGTGTAGCGCCTAAGTTTTGCTGAGGCTGGCTTTGAATTGCGATCCTCCTACCTCAGTCTCCTGAGCCACTGGAATCACAGACTTGTGTCACCACATCGACTGGAACAGAAATGTTTATATATATATATATATATACACATACATACACACACACACACACACACACACACACACACTATTGTTATGATTTAGATATGAGGTCTCCCCCTGAAACTCAGGAGACAAGGCAAGAAAAAAAATTTAGAGGTGAAACAATCAGGTTCTGATTGTTCCAGAGTCTTCATCTAATCAATACATGGAATGGATTAACCAGATGGTAATGGTAGGCAGGTAGGGTGTAGATGGAGTAGGTAGATCCCTGGGGTGTGTTTTTGGGGTATGTATTTTGTTCCTGGTAAGCAGTTTTCTCTGCTTCCTGGTGGGCACATTCAGTCTATGACTAAGACCTCTGAAACTGTGTGCCAAATAAACTTTTCCCCTTCTAAATGTTCTTGTCAGGTCTTTTGGTCATGGTGACAAAAAGGCTAACTAATACAAACATACTACGTGTCCTAGAGTGTTCATAGGAGCACTTGGCACTACCTTAATAATTACTAATGAAGGAGTGGATAAATTATGATTTATGCATACCACAGGATATTGAATAGCAAGAATGAATGCAGGACAACTATAAGCAATATGTAGATGAATCTTTCACATACATAATTCCGAGTAAAACAAGCCAAACAGGAAGCAGATCATGAGTTGGTACACATCTATAACCCCATTACTTGGGAGGCTGAGGCAGGAGGATCACAAATTCAAGACCAGCCTTGGCAACTTAGTGCAAAACAAAAATTTTAAAAGGCTGGGGATGTAGCTTACTGGTAGAGCACTCATGCATGAAGCCCTGGATTTAATCTCTAGTACCCAAACAGACAAAAATCCAAAAAGGAAAAAAAAAAAAAAAAAAAGAGAAAGCCAGACATAAACCCAATAAAATTAAATCTAGAAGTTAGGATAGTGCTACCCTTTGGGGGATAGTGACTGGATAGAGCACAAGAAGACTGATTGGGGAATCAAATTTTCAGTTATAAGTGAATCCAGCCCACTCTACCTAACAAGGCTGGGCACTCCCAAGCAGTCCTAAGTGTTCAAACCATGAGTGGAGAGAGTCATGGAACATTTTAGTGAGGTGTTTTGGATCCTTCAGCCCCAATACCATGTGGGACAGAAGATGAGCCATTCCTGATGGGCCTACATGAATTCCTACAGAATATGTTTTTAAAAAACAGTACTTGTTTTAAATAATTTTTTCAATATAGCAATGTATTAACTGGAACAGTTTTACTCATTGAGGGGCTACTGAGAACAGGGACCAAACCTTTCTTTGATTTGGGGTGTTAAAAATACCTAATTTTAATATATGGTGACATAAGAATATCATATGCTGAAATATGAATAAACATTCTATTTTAGTCTCTGAATAAACAACACATACCATGAAGCTTCTTACCAATATAAGGTTAACACAAATTATTTGTTAAATTACTTTGATAATTCCTATTGGTAAGAAGCTTCATGGTATGTGTTGTTTATTCACGGGCAGGACCCGGGTTCGATTCTCAGCACCACATAAAAATAAAGGCATTGTGTTGTGTCCATCTACAAAAAAGATATTCTCTCTC
>NW_026006545.1:0-4815 GCF_001458135.2 Marmota marmota marmota
TAAATGTAATCTGCCTCCTTTCTCTTGTATCTTTTAATATTCTCTCCTTATTCTGTATGTTAGATATCTTCATAATAATATGTCTTGACATTCTTCTGTTGTGGTTTTGTACATTTGGCATCCTGTAGGCTTCTAGGATTTGGACATCTGTTTCATTTTTCATGTCTGGATAGTTTTCTAAAATTATTTCATTTAACAGATTGCTCATTCCTTTGATTTTGACCTCTATACCTTCCTCTATCCCAATGACTCTTAAGTTTGCTTTTTTTATGATATCCCATATATCTTGGATGTTTTGCTCATGATTTTTTACCAACCTTTCTGATTTGACTAGACTCTTTGAGATGATATATTTTGTCTTCGTTGTCTGATGTTCGACTTCTACTTGGTCTAATCTACTGGTGATACTCTCATTTGAGTTTTTAATTTGGTTTATACTTTCCTTCATTTCTGTGATTTCTGTTTGATATTTTATAACCTCTATCTCCCTGTAGAGTTGTTCTTTTGCTTCTTGAGTTTGTGTAATTCATTGTCGAAGTGATCTTTCATTGTTTGCATTTGCTGTCTAATGACCTCTTTAAGATTCTATTCCATCTGAATCAAGTATGCCTTGAGTTCTTTATCTGACCATTTGTCTGATACATCTAGCATCTCATGTAAATTTAAGCTGTCCTGAATTGTTTGTGTTCCTTTTCTTCCGTTTTTCAAGATGTTCATGTTTCTTTCCAGCTCTGTTTGACTGCTATGTTATTATTTTCTCCTATAAATTTATTTTGGTTTTGTATAGCTCTGAGATCTCTCTTTTGTGATGGGAGACAATGTCTAGAGCTGTTGGTTTTAATTGTGATTTTAAAGTAAATTCATTAGTTTCATTAAAGGCCTACAGATTCTGATGGTGTATATAGAATTAAGGTTTGGACTTAGGATTTTATGTTAAAGTCGGGAGATGTGATAGTATGGAGGATAATATATCTTAATTTCTTTGGGGGATTGCTCAAATGCAGGAGGATATTAACAAGAGAATAGACAGGAGTATTTGGGGGTAGCTAAGGACTTAGGAGACTATAGACCACCTTGAAACATTCACCTATTTGTGTTTAGTAAATTACATGTAATAAAAGTGGTCATGCTTGGGAGCAAAGATAGGGAAAAGGTAAGGAAGAAATCCAAGAAAGAGAAAGAGAGAGAAAAAATAGTAAAATAAAATAAAATTAAAATTTTAAAAAAATGCACTCTTAGAATTCTATTTTCTTCTCTACCAGTAGGTGGAGCTGTGCTTTCCAGACCAAGTCTTTGCCCTTGGGATATAGGAAACAATCCATGTGAGGTGGCTCCCCCTACCCAACCAGGTATCTCTCCAATCCTGTTCACTTAGATTTGCTCCTGGTCTCTAGTCTCCTTGCTTCTCCTGCCAGCCAGGCCCTCTCCACTGTGGTACCTCTCCACAGTTCAAGCTACACTCTGGGCCTGCAGTTTCCTGGATGCCCTGCTCTCTTGAATGACTGGGCATTCTTTTTGTTTATTATTCACCCAGACCTCACAGCTGTGGAGTGGGGGAGTTGGGAACCGAGCCTATTCTGTTGATTCCCTCCAATAGCCATGCCCCCAAGACAGGTTTCGGTTTTCTCCACTGGTGAGAGGGGGAGTTGGAGGTCAGGTGCCTTTTCTGTTCCCCATGCCTATGATATTCATGCCCACTGAGAGCTGGGGAGAGATTTCATGAGATTTCCCAGTATGGAGGGGGTGGGGTTGAGGGTCACACACCTGTTCCGTCTAAGAATTTGCTGGGATGGGAGCGGATCTGCTGAAAGCTGACAACTATGACGTCAGCTCCCCAAAATGGTGGCCACTGGCTTTCTCACTGTGGTATCTGGTGAGGAGGGCAGATCTGGGCCATTTCTCTCCCCTGTCCCAACCCCCAAACTCAGTCTGGAGCACTGTGGGAGGTGCGGTTGGCAGGACCACACTGGATCTGTAGCCCTGCTTCTCTGCTTTGCTGGCATGTGGACGTGCAGGATCCAGCTGCAAGTCAGGCCGCCTATCAGTCAGCCAGAATCTCCGTGCAGGGGTTGGCTCAGATTCACTTGTGATTTAGCCATGGTCGCTGATCCTCAGGTATTGAAATTCTTCCTCTAGGTTTCACTGCAGCCCAGTTTTGCTGAACATTCCTGTCAAGACAGCTTCTGGCCATACTGAACTCACTCATCCCCAGCGCAGTGACGCGGGACACAGGGATGCCACACTTCCATCCACCACCATCTCCAGATATCTCACTTTAAAAAAAATTGTTTCAGTTACAGATGAACACAACATTTATCTATCTATCTATCTATCTATCTATCTATCTATATGTGATGCTAAGGATTAAACTCAGTGCTTCACATATGTTAGGCAAGCATTCTTACACTAAGCTACAACTGCAACCTAAAGTATCTCACTTTTAACAGAGCAATGGGAAATGTGTTTACCAAGGGCAATCCAGACTCCAGACACAATTTAGCTTCTGTTTGTTTGACAGTTTGGTTAATGTGATTTATTTTTCCTGAGCTCTATGGATGGTAGGAAGTATGTCATTTCCACCAGATTTTAAAGCCTTGTCATCTATTGCATTGCCTCAGCAGAAATTCTGGTCCATTTTCTGACTGTATTGTTAGAGGCATCACACATCTGGGAATAATGTCTCTCAGGAAACCCTTAATTACCTCTTTTTGTCTTTTTAATTTGGGTTGGAAAGACTTCCATCCCTCCCACATAGGTGCAGATAAAAACTCATATAAGTATTTATTTCCATGATTCAGAGTGATTTCAGTGAAATCCACTTCCATAACCTCAAATGGGGATAATCCACAATGCTGTATTGTGCTAGTTTACTAGATCCCTTGCAAGAATTGTTTTATAAGTAGGTCATGAAATGCTGAAAGATGAGCGAGCAGAGTGCTTGTGGACTAGCAATAAGGTAGTACAATACTAATAAAGTTTCTATAGACATTTTCTCCATGTGGTCATTCATGCTATTGGTGAACCATAATGTGAGCTAGTTGTTCTGGAATATAAACTGAGTTGTCTCATGTGGGCCACCAACCTGTCTTAACCTTGGTTTTTCCATATTTTTTCAATCTATTTTTCTTCCTCAGAAAAGTACCTGGAAACAACCAGCATTTCTGGAATTAGGAAAACTTTGGAATTTTCTGGTGATTTCTTTGGTGAAGCCTGTTTGATGACAGCATCTAACAGCAGAATATGAATGGTTCTCTTTGTCACCAAGTCATTTCCCTTTGATCCTTATAGTGGACAATCACCACCTCCTTTGATTCCCATTCTACTTTAAGAATTTTCAAAATTTTAGCATTTTTAAAAAATTATGTCTCCTGTAGTAAGGATTCTTCATGTATGTCTCCATGAACAGCTAGAGTAGCAAAGGCTGTGAGTTAGTATAGATGTTGGCTTGCAGGTCTTAGATGAGTTATAGTGTCCTAATTAATGTCCATAATTCTCTTTGTGCTCACTACCTTTGCAGAAGTGCCTCTGTTTCCACCATCTTAGAGTTTTACACCACAGCATACTGAGCTATCCTCTTTTCATCCCCCATAAAATGACTTCCATCAGTATATAGGACCACCTATGGGATTTGGAAAGATTTGTCAATTTAGTCTTGTCTCCTAGAAAATATCTCATCAAGTACTTCTAAACAGTTATGATCAGAAAACTTCGCTTTGCCTGGTAGGAAGATAGTTTGGTTTAGAATCTGTACAACTCCCAGTTTTACCACTGTACTTTTACATAGCAACCCTTGGTATTATCATCATGCATGTATTAGTCAATATTGATCTTTACTATTCATTAGTGTTACAACTGAGTGTGAGACTTCAACATTTAGGTTTTGTCCTATCATTAGCTCATCAGCTTCTCTTATCATCAGGTGAGTGGCTGCCAGGAGTGTTCTGAGGGAGGGCAGCCATCAGACCATACTGAATTAGGTTAGAATTCCTAAGGCCATTTGTTCGTTTTCATGAACAGAGAGTTCAATCTCTGAACTCTCTGTTTACATCAGAAAGTCTAGGGCTGGTGCATAGGAAAATTTGGCCTTGATTATTTCAAAGTCCACCTCCTGGCTTGGTTTCCACTTAAAAGAAAGTATTTTTTTTCCTTTTAATGCATTATACAGGGGTCTAGCCAAGACCAAAAGTCCCGGGATTCATATTCTGCTGCTCCAAAAGGAATGCTTGTACTTTGGATGAGTGGTGTGGAAGAAATGGCTCAAATTGCATATTTTCTTTTAGTATACAGCATTCACCATGCCCACATGATGTTAAAACCTAAGTATTTAATATTTTGGTGACAAATTTGTACAATTTTCTTTGATGCTTAATATCCTCCCTTTGTTAGTGGGGAAAGGAGGGCCTTTGTTCTTTCTAGGCATTGAACTGGTGTTGAACTGGCCACAGAATGTGATCCATATTGTAATGAGACACAGTTTAGTTCCTGTCTCCTGGAAACCAAGCCAAGTTGGTGACTAAATCTCCACTGAAGAGTATAGGGTACTTCTGAACCACTGAAGGAGTCTTATCCAAATAACCTGTTTCTTAATTCTTGTCTGGGTATGTGTGGTGGAGGCATTATTCAAAGGCAAACAATGTAACAACTGAGTTGAGCAAGACTCACATTGACACTGAAGGTAAATATTTTCTCCCATTCTATAGGCTCTCTTCTCACATTCTTGATTGTTTCCTTCATAGTAAAGAACTTTTTAGTTTGATACCATGCTATTTATTGATTCTTGATTTTACTTTTTTTTTTTTTTTTTTTTTTTTTTTT
>NW_026006546.1:0-4814 GCF_001458135.2 Marmota marmota marmota
TCTGCCCCCTCTACTGACATTCATTTGTCCCCCTTGTATTATTTTTCCCTTTCCCCTCACTTCCTCTTGTATCTACTTTTGTATAACTCTGAGGGTCTCCTTTCATTTCCATGCAATTTCCCTTCTCTTTCCCTTTCCCTCCCATCTCTCATCCCTATTTAATGTTAATCTTCTTCTCATGCTCTTCGACCCTACTCTGTTCTTAGTTACTCTCCTTATATCAAAGAAGACATTTGGCATTTGTTTTTTAGGGATTGGCTAGCTTCACTTAGCATAATCTGCTCTAATGCCATCCATTTCCCTGTAAATTCTATGATTTTGTCATTTTTTAATGCAGAGTAATACTCCATTGTGTATAAATGCCACATTTTTTTTATCCATTCATCTATTGAAGGGCATCTAGGTTGGTTCCACAGTCTTGCTATTGTGTGCTTCTATTCTTTTAATTATTTTTATTTCATTTACTCTGTTAGAGAAATGCAATTATGATTCACTGAAGTTTAAAAGTCAGGTGAGTGCAGCATATCTTTCAGAGAATGTTCTTGTTTGAGCTATAATTCTAACTGGGACATCTTTAAACCTCCCTCAGGACCAAAGGGGGAAAAATGGAGTGACATATGGGAGTAAAGAATATAACCAAGTGAACAGATAGAGCCTGTGTTGAAATGATTGAACACTTTGGATTTAGTTCAAATAGTTTCCCTATGAAATGTTTTCTCACAACAGGTTCTCAAATATCACAAAAGGAGAGGTAGACAATTAGCTTAAAGCTTGGAAAAGCAAATAAAACATTTAAAAGCAATCTTTCTTGAAATGTGTTTTGACTGTACTTACTGATATTTCTATAGAACATAATGGCATTTTCCCCCATGTAGTTCTGTTTTATCAAACTTGTTTGCAAAAGCAAAACTGTTTTTATCTACCTATGTCCATAGTAAATATGATCAAACTAAAGTTCAAACTGTGATGTTATTATGGGTACTATATAACAGCAGAGTTGATCTAAATATTCCTTTACTTTACATGAGCATGGACACAAGGTGCAAGCTAAAATGGAAATGAGTCTCATTAGATTTAAAGTTATCAAGACCCATCAAGAATTCTTTGTTTTAAAACAGGATTAATCCTTTCTCTTTCAGCTTACTGCTTTCTGGAATGATGTAAAATACAAACAAGAACTCAGAAAGTTGTTTATGTAGATGGATTAATTTGGTTATATAATAACTTCCTGATGTGATGGCTTACTCTTGTGTCTCTTACATAAATATTGTTTGAGAGTGATGAGTGGGGATTTAATGAGATCACTTTCTTTTTGACACTGCTCAAAGTAAAAACAAAACATGAGGTTTTCTTCTTTGAACTTGGTAAGGACATTGAGATTATTTTTCCAAAAGCATCACTAATGGATAAAGTGGAGTGAAGATGATAAATTTTTTCTAAATATGTAATCTAGGCTCCCAAATCAGAACTTCCAGAACTGAGGACCAGCCCATATTCAAAAAATTTTAAGTGACTTAGATGAACAGCCTGGATTGAGGACTGACTGATAGCGTATAGGATGTTCAGGATTATAGCTAGGGGAACATATACAATAAGAGTAAACTATATGATTCTTTCATTCATGTTCTCTAACAAAAATGAATGTGCACTATCAGAGGAGATTGAATTTCACTAACATCAGGTAATATTAGTGTGTTCTCCAAGAAAAATATCAAGTTTGATTCCCTTTCATTCAATTTTTTTTCTTTTCCCAATTTATGTCTGTCTCTAAACATTTAGATATAAACATTAATTTTCATTGGTTAGTCTAATAAAGGATATAAGAATTCTTATGACCAAAATATATTAAAAGTCTCCCTAATGAAACATCACCAAATGGTGTATGCTTTGGGATGTTCTATATATTCTGTGAAAGAGATAAACCAAAGAACAACAAAATCAATAAAATACACATTGGATTTAATAAAATATTACTACAGCACTTGAAGTTTTACTATATAAAGTAAGTTTTCTGCTAGTGATAAGTGAAATTGTTAATGTTCAGAGCCAATATTGGATAGTTATTCATAGGATGAACAAGGTAGTTTCATACTAATTATATTTGCCTCTATAATAATGTTTCTTAATAACATGGGATTAGTAAGGATAAAATACAATGCTCATTAATTATCAGGAGAATCCGTATCAAAGGAACTTAATACAGTTAAGTCCATTTATTAAAAGTCCACAGCTAAAATTATTGGTGATAAACTGGAAGCTTTCTAAGATCCACTAAAATGCAAGGATGCCCACTATCACCTCTTCTATTCAACATAGAACTGAAAGTCTTCTCAGAGTAACTAGACAAAGAAAAAATGAAAGACATCCAAATTTAAAACAAAAGAAGTAAAATTATCTCTATCTGCAGCCAAAATGACCATATATTAAAAAAACTCTAAATACTCAAAAAATATAACAACAAAAAGTACAAAAGATTCAAAAAAGTTACAGTAAATATGATCCCCAAAGCAGAAATATTTCTACATATAAACAATGAACTAACTAAAAATAACATTATGAGAGTAATCCCATTTGCAATACTAAGAAAAAGAAGATAAAAATTTAAGGACAAACTTAAAAGAATATTATGCTGAAAATTATAAAATTTAAAAATTATAAAATTAAAGATATAAGTGAAAAGACATCCAAATTCATGGACTGGAAAAATCAATATTGCTAAATGTTCATACTGAAAGTGTACCACAGACTTCATGCAACACCAACCAAAATGCCAATGGCATTCTTCAACATTTTTTTTATTGTAAAATTCATATAGAACCCAAAAGACCCCAAATAGTCAAAACAATCTTGAGTAAGAACAAATCTGGGGATATCACATTTCCTGGTTTCAAATTATACTACAAACTGCAGTAATCAAAATGGTGTAAAATCATTTGATCAAAGAGGGACTCCAATGGCTTTTAGCAATGTGCAAGCTGAGAATACATAGCAACAAAATGTGAGAATGTCAGTGGCATCACAGGTATGTAATAGCATCTGGATCTTTAAAACCATTAATACATTAAAAATAATAATTCCTTTTAATTTTTTGGTAAGACTCTCGATGTCATTCCCAAAGTCTTAAGAGTCCTTAAAGATCTATTTTCAGTATGGCCTCTAGATTTGATGGGCTTATACATTTGGAAGACATGGAAAGATGACATGTCTTCCAAACCTACACACACACTTATGCATATTTATAACTACATCAGGTTATGGATATGTTAATTATCTTAACTGTGGTAATTCTTTCACAATGTACACATAAATTAAAGCATCACAATATATCCCTAAATTTATATGATTTTTATCTGTTGGAATAAAACTAGAAATATATTTTGAAATAAATGAGTAAATAAAGTAAAACAAAGAGTTACAAATTTTTATTTGGGGAAAAGTTAGACTCAAACATGGATCAGAAACAAATTCAGTTGCTTACAATTGAGTAAGTTAATTTAAATCATACTTTATATAAAAAATAATTGATCCTATCACAAAGCAACTAAACCATATCCACTTGATGGTAATATTGTAATAAGACAAAATGTTCATGTTAGTTTTGCCTTTTACAATGCTGCAGGCATAGTCATGCTGTCATTTTTGTCAATCTTATGGGCAAGCAGCCCCTTCTTTCATTGTTTTTTCATTTTAATTACATGCAATTTATTACATTAGTAATTAACTACATTAATATTATATGTGTTAATCATGCATTTTATATTACAGTTACATGGTTACATATTTTATATACTCATAAATAAAACATATGCATGAATAATATCAAAATTTACAGAGTATTTATAATAGAGAAGTGGATTACTTGATAATTTCATTACTCTAAAATGACCCCTTTTAAAAATTCAGTCATATAATTTTCCAGATATTTTTCTAAGTATATGATGATTACAGATACTGCCATAAAATTTATGTATGGAGCACATAAAAAATAGATAATAGCTGGAGGGATATTCCAGGAAAATTTTTTGAGAAGGAAGAAAAAACAGAACAGTTATGTGCTGAATGTTATACACTGTGTAGAGTAAAAAGTGGATAATTCTGAAATAAATAGAATCATTAATCATTAAAGAGGTATCTTTGAGTATGTAACAGGAGACAGGAGCAAACATCCAAGTGAAAGATGTGAACAGTTTATATTTTCAAGAAAGGAAGCAGAATTTCTGGGTACATATGTTAGGTGAGTACAAATGAAGCTAAACATTTGTGAAAGCCTTTTTTCTTTTCTTCTGATCACTTAGTGCTCTAGTAAGCAAGATGGTTAGCAGAGATTGAGTGGGGAGAAGGAATGTTGAAGTTTTAATGAGAAAGATATGTGATGTTGGAAAAAGTAGGAGAATGAATGGATTGGGAAACTAATATGATTTCTGGCTAGCTCAATGAGCTCATTTGATGTTTGTGATCATGGATTGAATGCCAGAATCGTTTGTGTCTTTTTCTCCAGTCATATTCACTTTGCAGATGGAGATCAGGTAGGAAAAAGATGAAATTGGTCGTATATTTTCTCATCAAGTTCACTGAGGCAGGGAACAGATAAGAAAGTTGATAAATTACCATGAAATGGTTATTATGATTGATTATGGACAATAAGTTGAATACAGAGGAGAGAAAGGGTGCATTGGTCTGCTTGAGATTCCATAAAAGAAAACAGAATAGAAAACTGCCTTATAAGTATAAACTGTCTCTAAATAAAGCACAAATAGGGCTGAGTATGTGGCTCAGTGGTAGAGTGCCTGGGAGTTCAATCCCTAGTACAAAAA
>NW_026006547.1:0-4810 GCF_001458135.2 Marmota marmota marmota
TCGACTCCAACCCTGGAACAGCCAAGTTTATTCATAAATTCTACAACCAGGGCAGGAATAATTTATTTGTAAGACAAGTATCCTCTAAACAGTAACCCCTGAAAAAGGCATCAAGTTTTAAGGCTCAGCCTTCAAAACAGATTACAACCTCAAATCAGCAAAGACAGGAAACAGGAGCCAACAAGAAACATATTCTGAAAACAAGTTTGCCAAAAAGTTTAGGACATAGAGCCAATAGAGAGGTCCCCTCCCCACCAAATTTAACATTTTCCTCCCCAAAACAGACCCGCATTCCCTTACCTGGAAAATCTGGGTCTTGTACCCTTTTCTGATTTTGCAGGCAATGCTAAGCCAGGATATTGAGGAGGAGGAGGAGGAGGAGGAGGAGCAGAAAGGAAGTGAGGGGAGGAGCTATCTAAACTTGCTTGTGCAAGGGACCTGCACACCTTACTCCTGAATTGCACCAACAGAACTTTCTGTAGTGATGGGATATATTCTGAAAACAAGTTTGAACAAAATCTCAGTGTCCTATCTATTCCATCTACGAGTAACAATGTAAAAAAAAATTGAACTTGATTCTGATCTCTCTCAGCAAACCAACCACGACTAACTCCCAGTTTAAAAAATGTATGAGAAAAAGGAATCTGTCTTTTCCTTCTTTTTTTTTTTTTTTAGTACTTGGGATGAAGCCAGGGGTGCTGTTCCTGTACTGAGCTACATCTCCAACCCTTTTTGTTTTTTAATTTGAGAGAAGCTCTTGAGAAGTTGCCCAGACTAGTCTTGAACTTGCAATCCTCCTTCCTCTGCCTCCTGAGTTGCTGGGATTACAGGCGTGCACCACTGCACCCAGCATCTTATTTCTTTTATAACTAAACATGCCTTCATCTTTCCAAGGACAGATGGATGCCTATAACAGACTTTAGCCACATTCCTGTGTTTAGAAAGTCCCAAAGGCAAACATGTGAATGTTCTTAAACTACTCTCCACAGTCCAGATGTCACTGTTTAGATTTCAGAGTGCCAATGGATCCTTTGTTTCCTCCTAATTCTAAAAAATAGCACATACACTCAAAGAGTGGAGTCATCTGGGTTAAACTGTCACCTCTTTACGCAAAGCACAGAGTCCCCTAGTAAGTTGGCATGAAGAAACAGCAGGCAAAGTTCAAAGTGAGACTTCCTAAACCTCCTACCTGAGTGGAAATGTGAGCAGGGAGTGGGACTTAGCCAGCATCCAAGACGTGTCAGACTGAGACCTGCTCTAGATAGACTCTAACAGGGAGCTGGGGGCCAAGAGCAGGTTTTACGTACATAGACACAGAGAGACCCAGAAACCCTAGGGAGAGCTCAGGGAACCTATTTACATGTTTGAAGCAAAGTAAGTATTGTCTTTTTCTTCTTCTTCTTCTTTTTTTTTTCAGTACTGGGGATTGAAGCTAGGGGTGCTTCAATCTTGTAGTGAGATACGATTGAATGGAGTCCAGGCTTTCTCTCAAATTCTTTTCCCCAAAACACTCCTTCTATGAGGAGTGCATTAGGGCTTGGACCTGGAGTGTCCCCTAAAGGACCCATTATTAAAGACTTGGTTGCCAGCCTGTGGCACTATTTTGAGGTGGTGGAACAGGAGATGGGACCTAGTGGAAGGAAATTAGGACACTGGGGGTGTGTCCTTGAAGGGTAATTGAGACCTCAGCTGTATAAGTCAGCTTTCTGTTGCTGTGACAAAACACCAGACAACAACAACTTCAAGGTAGGGACATTTATTTTGGCTCAAGTTTTCAGAGGTTTTAGTCCATGGTTGGCTGACGCCATGGCTTTTAGCAGAGGCAGAGGCATCATGGTGGAGGGGTGTGCAGAGGAAAGCTGCTCTCTAACTGTGATGGAGTAACTGGGATTGCTACTTACCCTCCTTCCATTCCAGTCAGAAAAATGCACAAAATGTAGAAAGGAACCGTCTCCCAACATTGGACAATAGGCTGCTCAGGACTCATCCATGAGCTAACAGGGTAGATGGAAAGGAAAGAGGGAGGTAACTGGGCTCCCAAAGGAACGAGAAACCAAAAATAGTAAATATTTCTATAAAGAGAAAACATTCCTTGTGTCATGTAAAAGATTTTTTAAAAGATGATTGAGCCTTGAAAGCAATGTCATTGAGTGTATTTTTGGTGAATGTAAAATGTATAACAATGATAATGCAGAGAATGGAGGCAGGAAGTCAAAGAGCAATAGTGGCAAGGTCTTGCGGTGTAGGCTCGGTGACTGTCACTGACGCTGAACTCAGGGAGACTGAGTCCATGTTCATTTCTCTTTGCCTGGGGAAGACAAATTTGTCTAACACCATTTGACAGGAGAGCTTCTCTCCAACAACTTGCTTTTGTGCTTTGCCAAAAATCAGTGTGGTATATTTGTAAGAATGTATTTTTGAGTCCTCTTTGTTGTGTTCATTTTGATTATTTAATTACATAGGAGGTCTTAAAATTGAGTAGACTGACTCCCCTCATTTATTATTCTTTTAAAAAACTGTTCTATTTGAAAATAGAATTATTCTAGTTCATTCTCTATTCTAGTTTTTCTCTTTTGTATGATATTTTGAAGAAACTTGTTATACCTACAAAAAAATCTTGCTGTACATATGTTTAGAAGAGAATTGATTTCATTACCATGTTGTATCTTGCAGCCTAATTGGGTGTTTACAGTTAACTGATCTTGTTTGATTTCTTTTATTAGTTTTGCTTAGTATTCAGCATGAAAATTTTGTAAATGTTTTTCTATATTTATACCTCAGTTTTTCATATCCTTTTGAGCAATTAGAAGAGGTGGAAAAATTGGGCTGGGGATGTGGCTCAAGTGGTAGCGCGCTCGCCTGGCATGCGTGCAGCCCAGGTTCGATCCTCAGCACCACATACAAACAAAGATGTTGTATCCCCCGAAAACTAAAAAATAAATATTAAAAATTCTCTCTCTTTAAAAAAAAAAGAAGTGGTGGAAATGCTTCCATCTTCTTATCATGACTTTGTACTTGGAGTCTTTGAGCTCCTCTCTTCTAGCTATTTATAAAACAGAGGCTAGGATATTGTGAGCTATGCTGTGCTGTAGAACACCAGATCTTATTATATGGCTCCGTTTTCATGCCTCTTATCCATCCTCCCTGTTTCTCCCCAATTCCCAACCTCTAGTATTTGGTGTTACACATTTTGATCAAATTATTGAGTAGTAGATTTTAAGAATAATAGGCATTGTATAATTTTTTTTAAAAATTTCATTTTCCGTAAGATTAGTAAAACTCTGGAATTCATAAAGCACAGGGAAATAAGTGTGCATTTTTTTCTTCAGTATAGTTTTAAACCCCTTTATTTCTACTGTGATTTTCATGCTCGTGAAGAGAGTGTACTTCACTAGGTTCAAAAGTGTTCGAACTGAAAAATGGGCAAATGTCATATAAGAATACATGACCAGTGTAACTCCACGTCATGTACAACCACAAGAATGGGATCCTAATTAGAATAAGTCATACTCTATCTATGTATAATATTTCAAAATACACTCTACTGTCGTCTAAAAAGAATAAATTTAAAAAATATAATAATAAAACTAGGCAAATGATCTGAATAAACACCTTTTTGAAAGAAGAAATACAAATGACCAATAAATAAATGAAAAAATTGTCAATATCATTAGCCATTAGGTGCTGAGAGCCATTGCCAAGTAGGAATGACGCATGGCAATTTCTTTGTCAGCCTAACCCATGTTGCTTAGAGGAAGGACTCTCCATTGTGGACCCAGGTCATTTGCAGTGACTTTGCATGAAAGGTGACCTTGCTCAAGGACCAGGGCGGATCCGGGTTTAGGGTGGATCGGGGTTTAGGGCAATCCAGATTTAGGGCAGTTCCAGGTTTAAGGTGATTCCTGCTGGGAATAGGGCGTATCCTGCTGCCTCAGGCGCCTTGAGTTCCCGTTGAGTTCTCGCGGGATTCAGAGAGTATTTGGGATTCAGAGCCCGGTGGAGAGTGTGGATTTCCCCAGAACGTGCGTGTAGAGTGCCGGTGAGAGGTCGGGAATAAAGAATTGCTGTTTGAATCTACAATGTTGTGAGTGGCTCCTGATTTTGTGCCCAGCCAGACTGCGGCAATTAGGGAAATGCAAATTAAGACTATATCTCACCCCAGTTAGAATGGCTATAATTAAAAACAAAAACAAAATAGCAAATGCTTGAGAGGATACGGAGAAAAAGGGACTCCTACTCTTTGGTGGGAATGTAAATCTGTGCAGCCCCTGTGGAGAACAGTGTGGAAGTTCCTCACAAAACTAAAACCAGAACTACCCCATGTCCAGTTCTCCCACTCTTGGGGGTATTTCCAAGGGAAATGAAAGCAGCATGCAAAAGAGTTACTGCCTGCCCAGGGTCCTGTGATACCACTCACAGTAGCTAAGACATGGAATCAGCCTGATGCCCATAACAGGTGGGTGGATAAAGAAATGTGGCATATACACATACAAGGGAGCATTCGCTATGAAGAAAAATAAATTCTGCCATTTCAGCAAAATGGGAGGAACTGAGGTTATCCCGTCCTACAAACCAAGCCAGACCTCGCCTCTCCTCCGGGTGGGCTCCATGCAGCACCTGCGCCAGGCCATACACCTGGTTGGTGTAGTGTGCGCCTCCGCGCATGCGCACCAGGCGCTCGACCTGGTCCAGCAGCTGCTCCACCTGCGCCTGGCGCTTGCTGCCTGTGGCGCGGTTGTTGAGGGCGCAGACTCGGCCCTCGCACTCGGCCACCAGCTCTCGCAGGGCCCGGTTCTCCGTGCAGCGCACA
>NW_026006548.1:0-4809 GCF_001458135.2 Marmota marmota marmota
GATAGGCTCAGGTTCTTAGAAGCACCCAGGCGCTGAACCCTAGCAATCTGTTTGCAAGCCACAGGCGAATTGTAGCCTGGAATTACCTGATCTATGGCTGAATGAGTTGCGGTCAGTCGAAAACAGGGGACGTGACATCAGTTTACCAACATGGTGGCTGCTGGCCTCCTCAGTGGACTGACCGGTGTGTAGAACCGAGAAGGACCGCTTCCTTCCCCCGTCTGGAACCCAGAATTCAGCCCTGAGTACGGTGCTTGCGCGGCTGGCAGAAACTGCAGCGCTGTAACCCTGCGTCTCTATCCCAGCGCACACTGCAGACTCTAGCCGCGGGGCGATTTGCTGAATAAGCCGTGTTACCCTCCGTGCGACAAACCTCTCGCGTTTGAGTCCCCGTAGCCGATCCTCGTGCAATGGAAATCCTTCCTCCAGGTTCCGGAGCACCCCACTATTGCTGGAAATTCCTAACAAGATATCCTTTAGCCGTCCTGACTTGTCATACTCCCACACAGTGAAGCAGCACACGGGGGTAATGCACTCCCCTCGCCGCCATCTTCCCCTGTATTATTGTTTTAAACAGAGATTTTTGAAATGACTTCCTATTTAAAAAGAAATATTTTCTAATGTGCTTATATATCTACTTTATTTCTTAAGTTTGTCATAATTTTTAATATTATACAGTGTTAGTTAAGAGATTATTTGTTATTTGATGTTTTTTTTCTAAAAATTCATAATAAAACAAACCCTGCCCCCTAGATTCTATGTAATGCCAGATGGTATCTTCACAGTAATATGTTCTTAAATTGGATAATTTCTTTAATAGCCTCTGCAAAGGAACACTGCTTTGAATGGTTGCACACTGTAAATGAAGCTTAAACTTTCCTGTAGGGTAAATACTATTAACATGGAGCAATTTTACAACTACACTATGATCTCCATCAGTGCTCAGTTTCACACTCTGATGAAACTTTTTTGGAGGGAGAAATCTTTTTGTAGAATATCGATTTAGTTCTAAACTGACGATCAATCTAGGAAAAATAAAGGAGCATTTCACTTCTCTGTGAAGAGCCATTTGTATCATCAAAGTTATGGACAAACAAATCAAAAGTGATAATTTTCATATTTAATTCATATCAATGGCATCATTTAACCTCCAAAACACACATTTAGTCATTTCATATGTCAGTATTGAGTTTGCATTGTTCTAACTACTCATTACTAGATGGAGTTTAAACTATTCACCCACAGTCACAGGTATTAAATACATATCACTTAAGCGCAGTATGACTGGGACAGCAGTGACAAAACTGGATTGATTTTCATACAAGCATTTTTATAACACATTATATTTGAACTTTTGACTTTTTTCTTAGAAACATCACTTTAAGGGTCAGGGACCAATGCAGTTGCACTTTACTATTAAGAAAATCTTAGGCTGTTGCTTAACTTTCAGGTTACTTCATAAAATACTAAAATACACAAAATACACACATTCATGAGTATATAACTAAAAAGGATCATGGGTTCCTTTGTCAACTTACATGTAATGTGATGACTGATTTTCAGCAGTTCCTGAGATGTATGGCAGCAAAAGAGAAATTTATTTGTGTGAATTCAGAGAATTCCTTTTCTCCCCTGTCTCATTTTCTTCTACTAAGAATTCTAGCTTTGCCAAGTTGGGGCCTTGGCATCTACTGTGAATCTCTAAAGGGCACTGTAATGCCCTAAAAGTTTCTTTCCTGATTTAATTTGGAAAGGCATTAAAGGATGACTGGTGAGAAGAGCAAACAACAATAATAACATCAGAAAAGAAAGTTGATATAGAGAAAGGTAAGAGAAGTCAAAATAGTTGGGAGAAATTTGGAAATAAATGGAAAGATTTCAGGACATCTGCAACATAAGAAACATCTTAAGAAAGAAACAGAAAAAGTTAAGAAGCTTTAGCATAATATATGGGATTCCCTTTTACCATTTTTCAACAAATCCCAGTAAACAATTATTTCAATGATTTCTTGGTATTATGGTCTAGCTAAATGTGGTGTCCTCCAAAAACTCATGTGTGAGACAATGAAAGTTTAGGTGTGAAATGACTGGGTAATGAGAGTCTTTACCTAATCAGTGCATTAATCCCCTGATAGGGATTAACTGGGTGGTTACTGCAGACAGATGAGTATGGCTGGAGGAGGTGGATCATTGGGGCATGCCTTTGGGGTATATATTTTGTGCCTGGTGAGAGGAGAAGTTTCTCTCTTTGCTTCCTGGCCATGTCCTGAGTGAATTTCTTCCACCACACCCTTCTGCTATGATGTTCTGCCTTACCTCAGGCCCAGGGCAATGGAGTCAGCCATTTTTGGACTGAGACCTCTGAAACTATGAGCTCACAAATAAACTTTCCAGTCTCTAAAATTCTCTTATGAGGTCATTTGGTCACAGTAGAGAAAGAGCGGATTAAACCATCAGTGTCTAAACCCTGGTTTGCCATTTTATCTAAAACCCTGCCTGGCTCAGATAACTACAGTGTTTGTGGTTTGCTGTGCTTTGATTTTAGAAGAATTATGGGAGGTTTTCCTCATAGGCTTTTCCAGAACATCCCATATTGTGTGTAGAATAGAAAGATGGGTAGGGGTACAAATGTTCCTTGACTTGATAGGGCTACATTCAAGTAAAACTATTCTGCAAAATTGTAAATCAAAAATGCATTTTATATTCCTAACCTAACAAACAGCATAGCTTAGCAACACTGTAAACTGTAGAATAATTGGTTGTTTACCCTCAAGATATCACAGCTTGTTGGGAGGTATGACTCATTACTGTGCCCAGCATTGTGAGAGAGCATTGTAACATATATCATTAGTTTAGGACAATATAAAAATTCAAAATTCTAAATTCAGTTATTACTAAATGCCTATTGTTATTACACCATTGTAAAGATAAAAAATAGCCATTTAATTTGGGGAACATTGAAATAAACTATAATAATGTATAATAAATATATCTGATATTTAACACTCATTTTAAATTTCTACTTCACTCTTTCCAGTCACACTAGTTAACACACTAAATATTTTTATATGTGTGTGCAGTCACACATGTATACATGCACACAAGTCAACCACATTTTTTATTAAACTCAATCTACTGGGTGACTAGGTAACAAGCATTGAATGACTCCATCTTTACACTATGCAAGTATTCAAAAACTAATACACAATAAGGGGTCAGGGGATGAAGAATAGAAGTTCAGTGGATTAGACAAAGGCAGATGAAGGGAAGGGAGGGCAGATATAAAAAGGACAGATGTTGAGAGGAACCTGATATAACTTTTTTATGTACATATGTGAATATGCCCCAGTGAATCTCAACATTATGTA
Organism: Marmota marmota marmota; assembly: GCF_001458135.2. NCBI lineage: Eukaryota > Metazoa > Chordata > Mammalia > Rodentia > Sciuridae > Marmota > Marmota marmota. The sequence goes on from NW_026006548.1 coordinate 3,369, forward strand.
CATCCATAAGAAATTAATTTAAAAATAATAATGACTATGGGTAAATGGCAGAAAGAGCAAGCAAGGGGTAGGAAAAGAAAAGGGGAAGGGAGGTACTGGGTCTTAATTAAAGTAAGATATATTACACGCTTGTATAATCATGTCAAAATGGAATTTACTGTTAGGTATAACTAAAAAGATGCAATTAAAAAAACTAATGTATTTTAAAATGATGATATTCTTCCCTTATATCTGAGATCTCAATTCCATTTTTCCTCTGTTTTATTCAACCCTACAAACTATGAGCATAATATTGCCATCAGGGGTCACTGAAAGAGAAATTATTTTAACCCCTACTACATCAGAGATATTTTATATGGAGTACAAATTTTTTTGTTGCTTGTAATTTTCGTGATCCATAATTTATGAAAAAATATGCAACTATTATATTATTAAGATATTATGGTATTATTTAAATACATAATGACTAAAATTCTTATATTAAAACATTTGGTAGAAAACAATATAAATTTGCATTTTTAAGACCATTACAAAAATGTGGGGACAAGTGCATGGAGTACTGAATACATGGCATACGTTAAGGTTGTCTAAGTGGCAGGCTACTTCCCTCATGCTAGGCGTGTGAGCGGCAGGCCACTTACCCAGTAGGCACAGCCCTGGGCTTGAAGCCATGTGTTGCAGTCCCTGCACTTGCTCCACGGCCCACTCTTAGATTGGTTGTTGCAAGGACAGTTAGCAGACATTGCATTGGTAGCTGCTGTAATCTGCTTAGCTACTGCCTGATTATATATACATGGTAACTGCACAATAAAATCAGACCTGCTTCCTGCTTGGTCTCTGAAGGTCTTGAATAGTGACTCTGCAGCCACACTCTCCTCTAACCTGTTCCGTGGACCTCCTCGCTGGATGAGAGAGAGCCCACACACAAAAATGTGAGGGAAATCCTTGAAAGTAATACTATCAAATATTACTAATCATAAGTATTGGTAAAATTTATGATAATAGTTATATTTCTGAGTTAAACTTTAGCTATTCCAGAGTCATATTTCCTTGTTTTTCAAAATGGTTGTAATCCCATTCACTAAATTTAATAGTAACATAATCCTTTCTGAAATTTTCCCAATAAAATAATTTTAATTCAACACAGGCAACAACTTAAAAGTTACAGATCTAATAGAAATCACAGAATTTTGATGGGCCTGTTTGCACAAATGTTACCCTTATATTCCTCTTGGAATGGAGCAAAGTATGAGTAACTGCTTAAATATATTCATTCAGTAAACTTGTATATTTTTATTGCCTCTTAAGTGCCCAAACCTGTGTGACACAAAGCAGATTCAGTGAAGAACTACCAATGTGAAAACCTTCTGGTTACATATTCGTCCAAATCCAATATATATATATATATATATATATATATATATATATATATATATATCTC
>NW_026006549.1:0-4809 GCF_001458135.2 Marmota marmota marmota
TCTCTCTCTCTCTCTCTCTCTCTCTCTCTCTCTCTCTCTCTCTCTCTCTCTCTCTCTTTCTCTCTCTCATCTCTCATCTCCTTTTTACAACCATTTCATATACACACACACACACACAAAGAAAACTTTTATTAATTTGGTTTTGTCTAGTAGCTACAGTATGCCGACCCTTGAATTATTCCATTAATAACTTTGCTTAAGGTAGTTTGAACAAACAAAAGTTGGCTAAAGACATAAAATTTAAGGGGGACTATTAATTTGAAAGCATTTTTTTAAAAAATGCTGTTGAGCATATTGCATAGTTTTTAAAATTACTAAACCTTTAAGTTTAGAGGTGATAGGAACTTGTAAAAGAATTTAAACAATTCAGGAATTGTGACTAACCAAGAGAGTCAGTAATTTATAGTGACCTCTAAATTGATTTGACCAGGGGGATCAGTTTTTCCTACATCTTTCCATACAAAGCCCAGTTGGAGAAATGATGAAGAAGATGATCCCTAAGTTATCTTCTACCTTTACTATTTTGTTAAAGACCTTTTTAGTTTCTTTTTCTTCTTCTGTTTGTTCTAATTATACATAACAACAGAATCATTTCAATACATTGTACACAAATGGTGCACAGCTTTTCATTTCTCTAGTAGAACACAATTCATTATCACATCATTTTTGCCATCATAGATGTACCTAGGGTAATGTCTGTCTCATTCCACCATCATTTCTATCCCATACCTCCTCCCCTCCCCTCACTCCCCTTTGCCCAATCCAAAATTTCTCCATTCTTCCCATGCCACCCCTCTGACCAATCCCTCTCCCCGATACACACATTATGGATCAGCATCCATTTATCAAAGAAAATATTTGGACTTTGGGTTTTGGAGATTGGCTTACTTTGCTTAGCATGATATTCTCCAACTCCATTTATTTACCCACAAATACCATAATTTTATTCTCTCAATGCTGAGTAATATTTCATTGTGTATATGTACCACAGTTTCTTTATCCATTCATTTATTGAAGGGCATCTAGATTGGTTTCACTGTTTAGCTATGATGAATTGAGCTGCAATAAACATTGATGTGGCTCCATTACTATAGTATGCTGATTTTAAGTCCTTTTGGTATAGACCAACAAGTGGGATAGCTGGGTAAAATGGTGGTTCCATTCCAACTTTTCTGAGGAATCTTCATACTGCTTTCCAGAATGGTTGCATCAATTTGAAGTTCTACCAGCAATGTATGAGTGTGCTTTTTCCCTCACATCCTCACCAATACTTATTGTTGCTTGTATTCTTGATAACTGCCATTCTCACTGGAGTGAGATGAACTGTTAGAGTAGTTTTGATTTGCATTTCTCAAATTTCTATAGATGTTGAACATTTTTTCATATATTTGTTGATCGAATGTATATCTTCTTCTGAGAAGTATCTGTTCAGCTCCTTAACCCATTTGTTGATTGGGTTGTTTGTTGTTTTGGTAATTTTGAGTTCTTCATCTTTCTTGGAGATTAGTGCTCTCTCTGATATGTGTGTGGTAAAGATTTTCTCCCACTCTGTAGGCTCTCTCTTCGCATTATTGATTGTTTCTTTTGCTGAGAACCTTTTTAGTTTGAATCCATCCCATTTATTAATTCTTGATTTTATTTCTTGTGCTTTAGGAGTCTTGTTAAGGAAGTCAGGACCTAATCTGACATGATGAAAATTTGTGCCTACATTTTCTTCTATTAGGTACAGGGTCTCTGGTCTAATTGCTAGATCCTTCATCCACTTTGAGTTGAGTTTTGTACATAGGGTTATTTTCATTTTGTTGCATATGTATTTACCATTTTCCCAGCATCATTTATTGAATAGGCTATCTTTTAAAAGAACCAGCTTTTTGCTTTGTCAATTTTTTGAATTGTTTCTTTTATTTCAATTTCATTCCTTATTTTAATCATTACCTATCATTTGCTACTTTTGGTGTTGATTTGTTGTTCTTTTTCTAGGGCTTTGAGATGATGTGATAGGTCATTTACTAGTTAACATTTTATTCTTTTAATGAATCAGCTCAATGCAATGAACTTTTCTTCATAATGTTCCAGAGATTTTGATATGTTATATTAGAGTTCTCATTTACTTCTAAGATTTTTTTTTATGTCCTCCCTAATGTCTTCTGCTATCCATTTATCATTCAATAGCATATTATTTAGTCTCCAGATGTTGGAGTAGCTTCTATTTTTTATTTTTTCCATGATTTCTAACTTCATTCCATTAGAATGCAGAGGTGTGTGTGTGTGTGTGTGTGTGTGTGTGTGTGTGTAAATTTTATACATATATATATATTCTTTTTTTGTGTTTGCTGAAACTTGCTTTGTGGCATATCATATGGTATATTTTAGAGAAGGATTCATGTGCTGCTGAGAAAAAAGTGTGTTTGCCCACTCATGGATGAAATATTCTATATATGTCTGCTAACTCTAAATTATTGATTATATTATTGAGTTCTATAGTTTCTTTGTTTAGTCCTTGTTCAGAAGATCTACATAGTTGTGAGAGAGGTATGTTAACGTCACTCAAATGTTATTGTGTTTTGATTTATTTGAAAAATACATGTATGATGATGTGAGGGGAAAAAAAGAAAGAAATGCGTCACATTAGATTGGGTAGAGAGAAGTGATGGGAGGGGAGGGGAGGGGAAGGGGGGAAAGGAAAGGCAGCAGAATAAAAGGACACTAGTGTTGCTGTATGTATATACGTGTCTGTATAACCAATGTGATTCTGCAACCTGTACACTCAGAAAAATGGGAAAGTATACCCCATTTGATTTAAATGTATGATATTTCAAGATCATTGTATTATCATGTTGTAACTAATAAAAAAAAGAAATTAAGAAGGGTTTATTTGATATACATAGATGTTCTATTGTTTGGGGCATAAATATTCACAATTATTAGGTCTTGTTGATGTATGATTTCCTTAAGCAGTATGAAATGCCCTTCTTTGTCCCTTCTGACTAACTTTGGTTTGAAGTACACTTTATCTGTTATGAGGATGAATACCCTTGCTTGTTTACATGGTCCATGTGAGTGTTATGTTTTGCCCCATCCTTTTACCTTTACTCTGTGGATGTCTTTTCCTATCAGTTGAGTCTCTTAAAGGCAGCATATTGTTGGGTCTTTTTGTTTAAATCCAATCTGCTAGTCTATGTCTTTTAATTGATGAATTTAGGCCATTAACATTCAGGGTTATTATTAAAGTATGGTTCATATTTTCAGTCATTTTGGTTTGTTTTTGGTTTTTTACTTGATTTGATTTTTTCTTTGATTGGCTTTTACTTAGTGTAGTTTCTCCCTTTGTTGATTTTCATTGTTGTTTTTCCATTTCCTCCTTGTGAAATATTTTGCTGAGAATGTTTTGTAGTGCAGGCTTTCTTGTATATTCTTTTAACTTTCGTTTATAATGGAAGGTTTTTATTTCATCATCAAATCCGAAGCTTAATTTTGCTGGATATAAGATTCTTGGTTGGCATCTATTTTCTTTCAGAGCTTGGTATATCTTATTCCAGACCTCCTAGCTTGGAGGGTCTGGGTTGAGAAATCTGCTGAGATCCAAATTGGTTTCTCCCTATATGTAATCTGAACTTTTCTCTTGCAGCTTTTAAAATTCTATCTTTATTCTGTATGCTAGGCATTTTCATTATAATGTGCCTTGGTGTGGATCTGTTGTAATTTTGTATATTTGGTTTCCTGTAAGCCTCTTGTATTTGATTTCCCAATTCATTCTTCAGGTTTGAGAAATTTTCTGATATTATGGGATTCCTGTTATATGAGTAATACCAAATGATGAGCAAAATTGTTTAAAAGAGGTAGAGGTATAGCCAGGACCATTATCGGTTTTTAACTGTTTAGGAACGCCCACAGTGGCAAAATTTTGTAACCAATGAGCTATAACATCTTTAGTTTTTTCTCCGGCATAAAGGGAGCCCATCAAAAATCCAGAAGAAGTATCGACTGTAACATGTAAATATTTTAATTTTCCAAATTCTGGCAAGTGTGTGACGTCCATCTGCCAAATATGGTTAGGTATCAGTCCTCTAGGATTGACTCCAAGATTAACTTGTGGTAAAAATGTCACACAATTTTGACATTGTTTTATTATATGTCTGGCTTGTTCCTTAGTTATTTTAAAACGCTTTTGTAAAGTATTAGCATTAACATGAAACCTTTTATGAAAATTTGTAGCTTCTTCAAATGTAGAGAAAATATGTATGTCATGTGTAGTTTTATCTGCCAAATCATTGCCTAAACTAAGGGCTCCAGGCAATCCTGTATGTACCCTAATATGTCCTATAAAGAATGGATCTTTTCTGTCCCAGATTAGACTTTGTATAGTGGAAAACAAAGAGAAAACAGTAGAAGAAGGGGAAATCCTACCAGCATCTTCAAGAGATACTATAGCATTAACTACATACTGACTATCAGAAAATAAATTAAATACAGAATCTTTAAACATCAAAAAAGCTTGTAAAACTGCATTAAGCTCTACCTTTTAAGCTGATTGTTTGGGTACTAAAAATGTAAATGTTCGATCTGGGGTAACTACTGCTGCTGTACCATTATTAGACCCATCAGTGAATATATTTGGAGCATTCATGATAGGTGTTTTTCTTGTCATTTTAGGAAAAACTACAGGTATGCTTAGAACCAAAAATGACAACAAATGGATTAGATGGTAAATGATTATCAAATGTAACATTAGATTTACACATGATTATGCCCAAGTATTTAACTCATTAGCTAACTCATCAATTTGATCCATAGTATATGGAGTAATAA